>NW_026263445.1:0-150994 GCF_947179515.1 Apodemus sylvaticus
ACGAAAGAAAATTCTCCTTTTGGTTCTCTTTAGATGCTACATGTTAAGACGTACACGCCACAACAATTCTTTTTGAGATACGACGTGTAGTTTTGGAGATACAAGCTAATTTTGTACGATGCGTTATTTCTTCTCGTAAAGAGTTTCCAATTCGTACGTATATGTCTTTACTCTGCAAAACTGTATTTCCTTATGAAGTGGTATTCTTACATATCCTTTCGAGAGAAAACTGTCCTGTGCCTTCTCTTTTGAGGCTACACACTTAGACATACACGCAACATGAAAGCTTTTCGACTTACAACGTGTTGTTTAGGAAAAACAAGATAATTTCGCACGATGCGGGATTTCCTTAAAACGTGATTTTCTGAAAAATTTTTGACGAAAGAAAATTCTCCTTTTGGTTCTCTTTAGATGCTACATGTTAAGACGTACACGCCACAACAATTCTTTTCGAGATACAACGTGTAGTTTTGGAGATACAAGCTAATTTTGTACGATGCGTTATTTCTTCTCGTAAAGAGTTTCCAATGCGTACGTATATGTCTTTATGCTGCAAAACTGTATTTCCTTATGAAGTGGTATTCTTACATATCCTTTCGAGAGAAAACTGTCCTGTGCCTTCTCTTTTGAGGCTACACATTTAGACATACACGCAACATGAAAGCTTTTCGACTTACAACGTGTTGTTTAGGAAAAACAAGATAATTTTCGCACGATGCGGGATTTCCTTAAAACGTGATTTTCTGAAAAATTTTGACGAAAGAAAATTCTCCTTTTGGTTCTCTTTAGATGCTACATGTTAAGACGTACACGCCACAACAATTCTTTTCGAGATACAACGTGTAGTTTTGGAGATACAAGCTAATTTTGTACGATGCTTTATTTCTTCTCGTAAAGAGTTTCCAATGCGTACGTATATGTCTTTACTCTGCAAAACTGTATTCCTTATGAAGTGGTATTCTTACATATCCTTTCGAGAGAAAACTGTCCTGTGCCTTCTCTTTGAGGCTACACACTTAGACATACACGCAACATGAAAGCTTTTCGACTTACAACGTGTTGTTTAGGAAAAACAAGATAATTTCGCACGATGCGGGATTTCCCTTAAAACGTGATTTTCTGAAAAATTTTGACGAAAGAAAATTCTCCTTTTGGTTCTCTTTAGATGCTACATGTTAAGACGTACACGCCACAACAATTCTTTTCGAGATACAACGTGTAGTTTTGGAGATACAAGCTAATTTTGTACGATGCGTTATTTCTTCTCGTAAAGAGTTTCCAATGCGTACGTATATGTCTTTATGCTGCAAAACTGTATTTCCTTATGAAGTGGTATTCTTACATATCCTTTCGAGAGAAAACTGTCCCTGTGCCTTCTCTTTTGAGGCTACACATTTAGACATACACGCAACATGAAAGCTTTTCGACTTACAACGTGTTGTTTAGGAAAAACAAGATAATTTCGCACGATGCGGGATTTCCTTAAAACGTGATTTTCTGAAAATTTTGACGAAAGAAAATTCTCCTTTTGGTTCTCTTTAGATGCTACATGTTAAGACGTACACGCCACAACAATTCTTTTCGAGATACAACGTGTAGTTTTGGAGATACAAGCTAATTTTGTACGATGCTTTATTTCTTCTCGTAAAGAGTTTCCAATGCGTACGTATATGTCTTTACTCTGCAAAACTGTATTTCCTTATGAAGTGGTATTCTTACATATCCTTTCGAGAGAAAACTGTCCTGTGCCTTCTCTTTTGAGGCTACACACTTAGACATACACGCAACATGAAAGCTTTTCGACTTACAACGTGTTGTTTAGGAAAAACAAGATAATTTCGCACGATGCGGGATTTCCTTGAAACGTGATTTTCTGAAAAATTTTGACGAAAGAAAATTCTCCTTTTGGTTCTCTTTAGATGCTACATGTTAAGACGTACACGCCACAACAATTCTTTTCGAGATACAACGTGTAGTTTTGGAGATACAAGCTAATTTTGTACGATGCGTTATTTCTTCTCGTAAAGAGTTTCCAATGCGTACGTATATGTCTTTACTCTGCAAAACTGTATTTCCTTATGAAGTGGTATTCTTACATATCCTTTCGAGAGAAAACTGTCCTGTGCCTTCTCTTTTGAGGCTACACACTTAGACATACACGCAACATGAAAGCTTTTCGACTTACAACGTGTTGTTTAGGAAAAACAAGATAATTTCGCACGATGCGGGATTTCCTTAAAACGTGATTTTTTGAAAAATTTTGACGAAAGAAAATTCTCCTTTTGGTTCTCTTTAGATGCTACATGTTAAGACGTACAGGCCACAACAATTCTTTTCGAGATACAACGTGTAGTTTTGGAGATACAAGCTAATTTTGTACGATGCGTTATTTCTTCTCGTAAAGAGTTTCCAATGCGTACGTATATGTCTTTACGCTGCAAAAATGTATTTCCTTATGAAGTGGTATTCTTACATATCCTTTCGAGAGAAAACTGTCCTGTGCCTTCTCTTTTGAGGCTACACACTTAGACATACACGCAACATGAAAGCTTTTCGACTTACAACGTGTTGTTTAGGAAAAACAAGATAATTTCGCACAATGCGGGATTTCCTTAAAACGTGATTTTCTGAAAAATTTTGACGAAAGAAAATTCTCCTTTTGGTTCTCTTTAGATGCTACATGTTAAGACGTACACGCCACAACAATTCTTTTCGAGATACAACGTGTAGTTTTGGAGATACAAGCTAATTTTGTACGATGCGTTATTTCTTCTCGTAAAGAGTTTCCAATGCGTACGTATATGTCTTTACTCTGCAAAACTGTATTTCCTTATGAAGTGGTATTCTTACATATCCTTTCGAGAGAAAACTGTCCTGTGCCTTCTCTTTTGAGGCTACACACTTAGACATACACGCAACATGAAAGCTTTTCGACTTAACAACGTGTTGTTTAGGAAAAACAAGATAATTTCGCACGATGCGGGGATTTCCTTAAAACGTGATTTTCTGAAAAATTTTGACGAAAGAAAATTCTCCTTTTGGTTCTCTTTAGATGCTACATGTTAAGACGTACACGCCAAAACAATTCTTTTCGAGATACAACGTGTAGTTTTGGAGATACAAGCTAATTTTGTACGATGCGTTATTTCTTCTCGTAAAGAGTTTCCAATGCGTACGTATATGTCTTTACTCTGCAAAACTGTATTTCCTTATGAAGTGGTATTCTTACATATCCTTTCGAGAGAAAACTGTCCTGTGCCTTCTCTTTTGAGGCTACACACTTAGACATACACGCAACATGAAAGCTTTTCGACTTACAACGTGTTGTTTAGGAAAAACAAGATAATTTCGCACGATGCGGGATTTCCTTAAAACGTGATTTTCTGAAAAATTTTGACGAAAGAAAATTCTCCATTTGGTTCTCTTTAGATGCTACATGTTAAGACGTACACGCCACAACAATTCTTTTCGAGATACAACGTGTAGTTTTGGAGATACAAGCTAATTTTGTACGATGCGTTATTTCTTCTCGTAAAGAGTTTCCAATGCGTACGTATATGTCTTTACGCTGCAAAACTGTATTTCCTTATGAAGTGGTATTCTTACATATCCTTTCGAGAGAAAACTGTCCTGTGCCTTCTCTTTTGAGGCTACACACTTAGACATACACGCAACATGAAAGCTTTTCGACTTACAACGTGTTGTTTAGGAAAAACAAGATAATTTCGCACGATGCGGGATTTCCTTAAAACGTGATTTTCTGAAAAATTTGACGAAAGAAAATTCTCCTTTTGGTTCTCTTTAGATGCTACATGTTAAGACGTACACGCCACAACAATTCTTTTCGAGATACAACGTGTAGTTTTGGAGATACAAGCTAATTTTGTACGATGCGTTATTTCTTCTCGTAAAGAGTTTCCAATGCGTACGTATATGTCTTTACTCTGCAAAACTGTATTTCCTTATGAAGTGGTATTCTTACATATCCTTTCGAGAGAAAACTGTCCTGTGCCTTCTCTTTTGAGGCTACACACTTAGACATACACGCAACATGAAAGCTTTTCGACTTACAACGTGTTGTTTAGGAAAAACAAGATAATTTCGCACGATGCGGGATTTCCTTAAAACGTGATTTTCTGAAAAATTTTGACGAAAGAAAATTCTCCTTTTGGTTCTCTTTAGATGCTACATGTTAAGACGTACACGCCACAACAATTCTTTTCGAGATACAACGTGTAGTTTTGGAGATACAAGCTAATTTTGTACGATGCGTTCTTTCTTCTCGTAAAGAGTTTCCAATGCGTACGTATATGTCTTTACTCTGCAAAACTGTATTTCCTTATGAAGTGGTATTCTTACATATCCTTTCGAGAGAAAACTGTCCTGTGCCTTCTCTTTTGAGGCTACACACTTAGACATACACGCAACATGAAAGCTTTTCGACTTACAACGTGTTGTTTAGGAAAAACAAGATAATTTCGCACGATGCGGGATTTCCTTAAAACGTGATTTTCTGAAAAATTTTGACGAAAGAAAATTCTCCTTTTGGTTCTCTTTAGATGCTACATGTTAAGACGTACACGCCACAACAATTCTTTTCGAGATACAACGTGTAGTTTTGGAGATACAAGCTAATTTTGTAAGATGCGTTATTTCTTCTCGTAAAGAGTTTCCAATGCGTACGTATATGTCTTTACTCTGCAAAACTGTATTTCCTTATGAAGTGGTATTCTTACATATCCTTTCGAGAGAAAACTGTCCTGTGCCTTCTCTTTTGAGGCTACACACTTAGACATACACGCAACATGAAAGCTTTTCGACTTACAACGTGTTGTTTAGGAAAAACAAGATAATTTCGCACGATGCGGGATTTCCTTAAAACGTGATTTTCTGAAAAATTTTGACGAAAGAAAATTCTCCTTTTGGTTCTCTTTAGATGCTACATGTTAAGACGTACACGCCACAACAATTCTTTTCGAGATACAACGTGTAGTTTTGGAGATACAAGCTAATTTTGTACGATGCGTTATTTCTTCTCGTAAAGAGTTTCCAATGCGTACGTATATGTCTTTACTCTGCAAAACTGTATTTCCTTATGAAGTGGTATTCTTACATATCCTTTCGAGAGAAAACTGTCCTGTGCCTTCTCTTTTGAGGCTACACACTTAGACATACACCCAACATGAAAGCTTTTCGACTTACAAGGTGTTGTTTAGGAAAAACAAGATAATTTCGCACGATGCGGGATTTCCTTAAAACGTGATTTTCTGAAAAATTTTGACGAAAGAAAATTCTCCTTTTGGTTCTCTTTAGATGCTACATGTTAAGACGTACACGCCACAACAATTCTTTTCGAGATACAACGTGTAGTTTTGGAGATACAAGCTAATTTTGTACGATGCGTTCTTTCTTCTCGTAAAGAGTTTCCAATGCGTACGTATATGTCTTTACTCTGCAAAACTGTATTTCCTTATGAAGTGGTATTCTTACATATCCTTTCGAGAGAAAACTGTCCTGTGCCTTCTCTTTTGAGGCTACACACTTAGACATACACGCAACATGAAAGCTTTTCGACTTACAACGTGTTGTTTAGGAAAAACAAGATAATTTCGCACGATGCGGGATTTCCTTAAAACGTGATTTTCTGAAAAATTTTGACGAAAGAAAATTCTCCTTTTGGTTCTCTTTAGATGCTACATGTTAAGACGTACACGCCACAACAATTCTTTTCGAGATACAACGTGTAGTTTTGGAGATACAAGCTAATTTTGTACGATGCGTTATTTCTTCTCGTAAAGAGTTTCCAATGCGTACGTATATGTCTTTACTCTGCAAAACTGTATTTCCTTATGAAGTGGTATTCTTACATATTCTTTCGAGAGAAAACTGTCCTGTGCCTTCTCTTTTGAGGCTACACACTTAGACATACACCCAACATGAAAGCTTTTCGACTTACAACGTGTTGTTTAGGAAAAACAAGATAATTTCGCACGATGCGGGATTTCCTTAAAACGTGATTTTCTGAAAAATTTTGACGAAAGAAAATTCTCCTTTTGGTTCTCTTTAGATGCTACATGTTAAGACGTACACGCCACAACAATTCTTTTCGAGATACAACGTGTAGTTTTGGAGATACTAGCTAATTTTGTACGATGCGTTATTTCTTCTCGTAAAGAGTTTCCAATGCGTACGTATATGTCTTTACGCTGCAAAAATGTATTTCCTTATGAAGTGGTATTCTTACATATCCTTTCGAGAGAAAACTGTCCTGTGCCTTCTCTTTTGAGGCTACACACTTAGACATACACGCAACATGAAAGCTTTTCGACTTACAACGTGTTGTTTAGGAAAAACAAGATAATTTCGCACGATGCGGGATTTCCTTAAAACGTGATTTTCTGAAAAATTTTGACGAAAGAAAATTCTCCTTTTGGTTCTCTTTAGATGCTACATGTTAAGACGTACACGCCACAACAATTCTTTTTGAGATACAACGTGTAGTTTTGGAGATACAAGCTAATTTTGTACGATGCGTTCTTTCTTCTCGTAAAGAGTTTCCAATGCGTACGTATATGTCTTTACTCTGCAAAACTGTATTTCCTTATGAAGTGGTATTCTTACATATCCTTTCGAGAGAAAACTGTCCTGTGCCTTCTCTTTTGAGGCTACACACTTAGACATACACGCAACATGAAAGCTTTTCGACTTACAACGTGTTGTTTAGGAAAAACAAGATAATTTCGCACGATGCGGGATTTCCTTAAAACGTGATTTTCTGAAAAATTTTGACGAAAGAAAATTCTCCTTTTGGTTCTCTTTAGATGCTACATGTTAAGACGTACACGCGACAACAATTCTTTTCGAGATACAACGTGTAGTTTTGGAGATACAAGCTAATTTTGTACGATGCGTTATTTCTTCTCGTAAAGAGTTTCCAATGCGTACGTATATGTCTTTACTCTGCAAAACTGTATTTCCTTATGAAGTGGTATTCTTACATATCCTTTCGAGAGAAAACTGTCCTGTGCCTTCTCTTTTGAGGCTACACACTTAGACATACACGCAACATGAAAGCTTTTCGACTTACAACGTGTTGTTTAGGAAAAACAAGATAATTTCGCACGATGCGGGATTTCCTTAAAACGTGATTTTCTGAAAAATTTTGACGAAAGAAAATTCTCCTTTTGGTTCTCTTTAGATGCTACATGTTAAGACGTACACGCCACAACAATTCTTTTCGAGATACAACGTGTAGTTTTGGAGATACAAGCTAATTTTGTACGATGCGTTATTTCTTCTCGTAAAGAGTTTCCAATGCGTACGTATATGTCTTTACGCTGCAAAACTGTATTTCCTTATGAAGTGGTATTCTTACGTATCCTTTCGAGAGAAAACTGTCCTGTGCCTTCTCTTTTGAGGCTACACACTTAGACATACACGCAACATGAAAGCTTTTCGACTTACAACGTGTTGTTTAGGAAAAACAAGATAATTTCGCACGATGCGGGATTTCCTTAAAACGTGATTTTCTGAAAAATTTCGACGAAAGAAAATTCTCCTTTTGGTTCTCTTTAGATGCTACATGTTAAGACGTACACGCCACAACAATTCTTTTTGAGATACAACGTGTAGTTTTGGAGATACAAGCTAATTTTGTACGATGCGTTATTTCTTCTCGTAAAGAGTTTCCAATGCGTACGTATATGTCTTTACTCTGCAAAACTGTATTTCCTTATGAAGTGGTATTCTTACATATCCTTTCGAGAGAAAACTGTCCTGTGCCTTCTCTTTTGAGGCTACACACTTAGACATACACGCAACATGAAAGCTTTTCGACTTACAACGTGTTGTTTAGGAAAAACAAGATAATTTCGCACGATGCGGGATTTCCTTAAAACGTGATTTTCTGAAAAATTTTGACGAAAGAAAATTCTCCTTTTGGTTCTCTTTAGATGCTACATGTTAAGACGTACACGCCACAACAATTCTTTTCGAGATACAACGTGTAGTTTTGGAGATACAAGCTAATTTTGTACGATGCGTTATTTCTTCTCGTAAAGAGTTTCCAATGCGTACGTATATGTCTTTACTCTGCAAAACTGTATTTCCTTATGAAGTGGTATTCTTACATATCCTTTCGAGAGAAAACTGTCCTGTGCCTTCTCTTTTGAGGCTACACACTTAGACATACACGCAACATGAAAGCTTTTCGACTTACAACGTGTTGTTTAGGAAAAACAAGATAATTTCGCACGATGCGGGATTTCCTTAAAACGTGATTTTCTGAAAAATTTTGACGAAAGAAAATTCTCCTTTTGGTTCTCTTTAGATGCTACATGTTAAGACGTACACGCCACAACAATTCTTTTCGAGATACAACGTGTAGTTTTGGAGATACAAGCTAATTTTGTACGATGCGTTATTTCTTCTCGTAAAGAGTTTCCAATGCGTACGTATATGTCTTTACGCTGCAAAACTGTATTTCCTTATGAAGTGGTATTCTTACATATCCTTTCGAGAGAAAACTGTCCTGTGCCTTCTCTTTTGAGGCTACACACTTAGACATACACGCAACATGAAAGCTTTTCGACTTACAACGTGTTGTTTAGGAAAAACAAGATAATTTCGCACGATGCGGGATTTCCTTAAAACGTGATTTTCTGAAAAATTTTGACGAAAGAAAATTCTCCTTTTGGTTCTCTTTAGATGCTACATGTTAAGACGTACACGCCACAACAATTCTTTTCGAGATACAACGTGTAGTTTTGGAGATACAAGCTAATTTTGTACGATGCGTTATTTCTTCTCGTAAAGAGTTTCCAATGCGTACGTATATGTCTTTATGCTGCAAAACTGTATTTCCTTATGAAGTGGTATTCTTACATATCCTTTCGAGAGAAAACTGTCCTGTGCCTTCTCTTTTGAGGCTACACACTTAGACATACACGCAACATGAAAGCTTTTCGACTTACAACGTGTTGTTTAGGAAAAACAAGATAATTTCGCACGATGCGGGATTTCCTTAAAACGTGATTTTCTGAAAAATTTCGACGAAAGAAAATTCTCCTTTTGGTTCTCTTTAGATGCTACATGTTAAGACGTACACGCCACAACAATTCTTTTTGAGATACAACGTGTAGTTTTGGAGATACAAGCTAATTTTGTACGATGCGTTATTTCTTCTCGTAAAGAGTTTCCAATGCGTACGTATATGTCTTTACTCTGCAAAACTGTATTTCCTTATGAAGTGGTATTCTTACATATCCTTTCGAGAGAAAACTGTCCTGTGCCTTCTCTTTTGAGGCTACACACTTAGACATACACGCAACATGAAAGCTTTTCGACTTACAACGTGTTGTTTAGGAAAAACAAGATAATTTCGCACGATGCGGGATTTCCTTAAAACGTGATTTTCTGAAAAATTTTGACGAAAGAAAATTCTCCTTTTGGTTCTCTTTAGATGCTACATGTTAAGACGTACACGCCACAACAATTCTTTTCGAGATACAACGTGTAGTTTTGGAGATACAAGCTAATTTTGTACGATGCGTTATTTCTTCTCGTAAAGAGTTTCCAATGCGTACGTATATGTCTTTACTCTGCAAAACTGTATTTCCTTATGAAGTGGTATTCTTACATATCCTTTCGAGAGAAAACTGTCCTGTGCCTTCTCTTTTGAGGCTACACACTTAGACATACACGCAACATGAAAGCTTTTCGACTTACAACGTGTTGTTTAGGAAAAACAAGATAATTTCGCACGATGCGGGATTTCCTTAAAACGTGATTTTCTGAAAAATTTTGACGAAAGAAAATTCTCCTTTTGGTTCTCTTTAGATGCTACATGTTAAGACGTACACGCCACAACAATTCTTTTCGAGATACAACGTGTAGTTTTGGAGATACAAGCTAATTTTGTACGATGCGTTATTTCTTCTCGTAAAGAGTTTCCAATGCGTACGTATATGTCTTTATGCTGCAAAACTGTATTTCCTTATGAAGTGGTATTCTTACATATCCTTTCGAGAGAAAACTGTCCTGTGCCTTCTCTTTTGAGGCTACACACTTAGACATACACGCAACATGAAAGCTTTTCGACTTACAACGTGTTGTTTAGGAAAAACAAGATAATTTCGCACGATGCGGGATTTCCTTAAAACGTGATTTTCTGAAAAATTTTGACGAAAGAAAATTCTCCTTTTGGTTCTCTTTAGATGCTACATGTTAAGACGTACACGCCACAACAATTCTTTTCGAGATACAACGTGTAGTTTTGGAGATACAAGCTAATTTTGTACGATGCGTTATTTCTTCTCGTAAAGAGTTTCCAATGCGTACGTATATGTCTTTACTCTGCAAAACTGTATTTCCTTATGAAGTGGTATTCTTACATATCCTTTCGAGAGAAAACTGTCCTGTGCCTTCTCTTTTGAGGCTACACACTTAGACATACACGCAACATGAAAGCTTTTCGACTTACAACGTGTTGTTTAGGAAAAACAAGATAATTTCGCACGATGCGGGATTTCCTTAAAACGTGATTTTTTGAAAAATTTTGACGAAAGAAAATTCTCCTTTTGGTTCTCTTTAGATGCTACATGTTAAGACGTACAGGCCACAACAATTCTTTTCGAGATACAACGTGTAGTTTTGGAGATACAAGCTAATTTTGTACGATGCGTTATTTCTCCTCGTAAAGAGTTTCCAATGCGTACGTATATGTCTTTACGCTGCAAAACTGTATTTCCTTATGAAGTGGTATTCTTACATATCCTTTCGAGAGAAAACTGTCCTGTGCCTTCTCTTTTGAGGCTACACACTTAGACATACACGCAACATGAAAGCTTTTCGACTTACAACGTGTTGTTTAGGAAAAACAAGATAATTTCACACGATGCGGGATTTCCTTAAAACGTGATTTTCTGAAAAATTTTGACGAAAGAAAATTCTCCATTTGGTTCTCTTTAGATGCTACATGTTAAGACGTACACGCCACAACAATTCTTTTCGAGATACAACGTGTAGTTTTGGAGATACAAGCTAATTTTGTACGATGCGTTATTTCTTCTCGTAAAGAGTTTCCAATGCGTACGTATATGTCTTTACGCTGCAAAACTGTATTTCCTTATGAAGTGGTATTCTTACATATCCTTTCGAGAGAAAACTGTCCTGTGCCTTCTCTTTTGAGGCTACACACTTAGACATACACGCAACATGAAAGCTTTTCGACTTACAACGTGTTGTTTAGGAAAAACAAGATAATTTCGCACGATGCGGGATTTCCTTAAAACGTGATTTTCTGAAAAATTTTGACGAAAGAAAATTCTCCTTTTGGTTCTCTTTAGATGCTACATGTTAAGACGTACACGCCACAACAATTCTTTTCGAGATACAACGTGTAGTTTTGGAGATACAAGCTAATTTTGTACGATGCGTTATTTCTTCTCGTAAAGAGTTTCCAATGCGTACGTATATGTCTTTACTCTGCAAAACTGTATTTCCTTATGAAGTGGTATTCTTACATATCCTTTCGAGAGAAAACTGTCCTGTGCCTTCTCTTTTGAGGCTACACACTTAGACATACACGCAACATGAAAGCTTTTCGACTTACAACGTGTTGTTTAGGAAAAACAAGATAATTTCGCACGATGCGGGATTTCCTTAAAACGTGATTTTCTGAAAAATTTTGACGAAAGAAAATTCTCCTTTTGGTTCTCTTTAGATGCTACATGTTAAGACGTACACGCCACAACAATTCTTTTCGAGATACAACGTGTAGTTTTGGAGATACAAGCTAATTTTGTACGATGCGTTATTTCTTCTCGTAAAGAGTTTCCAATGCGTACGTATATGTCTTTATGCTGCAAAACTGTATTTCCTTATGAAGTGGTATTCTTACATATCCTTTCGAGAGAAAACTGTCCTGTGCCTTCTCTTTTGAGGCTACACACTTAGACATACACGCAACATGAAAGCTTTTCGACTTACAACGTGTTGTTTAGGAAAAACAAGATAATTTCGCACGATGCGGGATTTCCTTAAAACGTGATTTTCTGAAAAATTTTGACGAAAGAAAATTCTCCTTTTGGTTCTCTTTAGATGCTACATGTTAAGACGTACACGCCACAACAATTCTTTTCGAGATACAACGTGTAGTTTTGGAGATACAAGCTAATTTTGTACGATGCGTTATTTCTTCTCGTAAAGAGTTTCCAATGCGTACGTATATGTCTTTACTCTGCAAAACTGTATTTCCTTATGAAGTGGTATTCTTACATATCCTTTCGAGAGAAAACTGTCCTGTGCCTTCTCTTTTGAGGCTACACACTTAGACATACACGCAACATGAAAGCTTTTCGACTTACAACGTGTTGTTTAGGAAAAACAAGATAATTTCGCACGATGCGGGATTTCCTTAAAACGTGATTTTTTGAAAAATTTTGACGAAAGAAAATTCTCCTTTTGGTTCTCTTTAGATGCTACATGTTAAGACGTACAGGCCACAACAATTCTTTTCGAGATACAACGTGTAGTTTTGGAGATACAAGCTAATTTTGTACGATGCGTTATTTCTTCTCGTAAAGAGTTTCCAATGCGTACGTATATGTCTTTACGCTGCAAAACTGTATTTCCTTATGAAGTGGTATTCTTACATATCCTTTCGAGAGAAAACTGTCCTGTGCCTTCTCTTTTGAGGCTACACACTTAGACATACACGCAACATGAAAGCTTTTCGACTTACAACGTGTTGTTTAGGAAAAACAAGATAATTTCACACGATGCGGGATTTCCTTAAAACGTGATTTTCTGAAAAATTTTGACGAAAGAAAATTCTCCATTTGGTTCTCTTTAGATGCTACATGTTAAGACGTACACGCCACAACAATTCTTTTCGAGATACAACGTGTAGTTTTGGAGATACAAGCTAATTTTGTACGATGCGTTATTTCTTCTCGTAAAGAGTTTCCAATGCGTACGTATATGTCTTTACGCTGCAAAACTGTATTTCCTTATGAAGTGGTATTCTTACATATCCTTTCGAGAGAAAACTGTCCTGTGCCTTCTCTTTTGAGGCTACACACTTAGACATACACGCAACATGAAAGCTTTTCGACTTACAACGTGTTGTTTAGGAAAAACAAGATAATTTCGCACGATGCGGGATTTCCTTAAAACGTGATTTTCTGAAAAATTTCGACGAAAGAAAATTCTCCTTTTGGTTCTCTTTAGATGCTACATGTTAAGACGTACACGCCACAACAATTCTTTTCGAGATACAACGTGTAGTTTTGGAGATACAAGCTAATTTTGTACGATGCGTTATTTCTTCTCGTAAAGAGTTTCCAATGCGTACGTATATGTCTTTACTCTGCAAAACTGTATTTCCTTATGAAGTGGTATTCTTACATATCCTTTCGAGAGAAAACTGTCCTGTGCCTTCTCTTTTGAGGCTACACACTTAGACATACACGCAACATGAAAGCTTTTCGACTTACAACGTGTTGTTTAGGAAAAACAAGATAATTTCGCACGATGCGGGATTTCCTTAAAACGTGATTTTCTGAAAAATTTTGACGAAAGAAAATTCTCCTTTTGGTTCTCTTTAGATGCTACATGTTAAGACGTACACGCCACAACAATTCTTTTCGAGATACAACGTGTAGTTTTGGAGATACAAGCTAATTTTGTACGATGCGTTCTTTCTTCTCGTAAAGAGTTTCCAATGCGTACGTATATGTCTTTACTCTGCAAAACTGTATTTCCTTATGAAGTGGTATTCTTACATATCCTTTCGAGAGAAAACTGTCCTGTGCCTTCTCTTTTGAGGCTACACACTTAGACATACACGCAACATGAAAGCTTTTCGACTTACAACGTGTTGTTTAGGAAAAACAAGATAATTTCGCACGATGCGGGATTTCCTTAAAACGTGATTTTCTGAAAAATTTTGACGAAAGAAAATTCTCCTTTTGGTTCTCTTTAGATGCTACATGTTAAGACGTACACGCCACAACAATTCTTTTCGAGATACAACGTGTAGTTTTGGAGATACAAGCTAATTTTGTACGATGCGTTATTTCTTCTCGTAAAGAGTTTCCAATGCGTACGTATATGTCTTTACTCTGCAAAACTGTATTTCCTTATGAAGTGGTATTCTTACATATCCTTTCGAGAGAAAACTGTCCTGTGCCTTCTCTTTTGAGGCTACACACTTAGACATACACGCAACATGAAAGCTTTTCGACTTACAACGTGTTGTTTAGGAAAAACAAGATAATTTCGCACGATGCGGGATTTCCTTAAAACGTGATTTTCTGAAAAATTTTGACGAAAGAAAATTCTCCTTTTGGTTCTCTTTAGATGCTACATGTTAAGACGTACACGCCACAACAATTCTTTTCGAGATACAACGTGTAGTTTTGGAGATACAAGCTAATTTTGTACGATGCGTTCTTTCTTCTCGTAAAGAGTTTCCAATGCGTACGTATATGTCTTTACTCTGCAAAACTGTATTTCCTTATGAAGTGGTATTCTTACATATCCTTTCGAGAGAAAACTGTCCTGTGCCTTCTCTTTTGAGGCTACACACTTAGACATACACGCAACATGAAAGCTTTTCGACTTACAACGTGTTGTTTAGGAAAAACAAGATAATTTCGCACGATGCGGGATTTCCTTAAAACGTGATTTTCTGAAAAATTTTGACGAAAGAAAATTCTCCTTTTGGTTCTCTTTAGATGCTACATGTTAAGACGTACACGCCACAACAATTCTTTTCGAGATACAACGTGTAGTTTTGGAGATACAAGCTAATTTTGTACGATGCTTTATTTCTTCTCGTAAAGAGTTTCCAATGCGTACGTATATGTCTTTACTCTGCAAAACTGTATTTCCTTATGAAGTGGTATTCTTACATATCCTTTCGAGAGAAAACTGTCCTGTGCCTTCTCTTTTGAGGCTACACACTTAGACATACACGCAACATGAAAGCTTTTCGACTTACAACGTGTTGTTTAGGAAAAACAAGATAATTTCGCACGATGCGGGATTTCCTTGAAACGTGATTTTCTGAAAAATTTTGACGAAAGAAAATTCTCCTTTTGGTTCTCTTTAGATGCTACATGTTAAGACGTACACGCCACAACAATTCTTTTCGAGATACAACGTGTAGTTTTGGAGATACAAGCTAATTTTGTACGATGCGTTATTTCTTCTCGTAAAGAGTTTCCAATGCGTACGTATATGTCTTTACTCTGCAAAACTGTATTTCCTTATGAAGTGGTATTCTTACATATCCTTTCGAGAGAAAACTGTCCTGTGCCTTCTCTTTTGAGGCTACACACTTAGACATACACGCAACATGAAAGCTTTTCGACTTACAACGTGTTGTTTAGGAAAAACAAGATAATTTCGCACGATGCGGGATTTCCTTAAAACGTGATTTTTTGAAAAATTTTGACGAAAGAAAATTCTCCTTTTGGTTCTCTTTAGATGCTACATGTTAAGACGTACAGGCCACAACAATTCTTTTCGAGATACAACGTGTAGTTTTGGAGATACAAGCTAATTTTGTACGATGCGTTATTTCTTCTCGTAAAGAGTTTCCAATGCGTACGTATATGTCTTTACGCTGCAAAACTGTATTTCCTTATGAAGTGGTATTCTTACATATCCTTTCGAGAGAAAACTGTCCTGTGCCTTCTCTTTTGAGGCTACACACTTAGACATACACGCAACATGAAAGCTTTTCGACTTACAACGTGTTGTTTAGGAAAAACAAGATAATTTCACACGATGCGGGATTTCCTTAAAACGTGATTTTCTGAAAAATTTTGACGAAAGAAAATTCTCCATTTGGTTCTCTTTAGATGCTACATGTTAAGACGTACACGCCACAACAATTCTTTTCGAGATACAACGTGTAGTTTTGGAGATACAAGCTAATTTTGTACGATGCATTATTTCTTCTCGTAAAGAGTTTCCAATGCGTACGTATATGTCTTTACGCTGCAAAACTGTATTTCCTTATGAAGTGGTATTCTTACATATCCTTTCGAGAGAAAACTGTCCTGTGCCTTCTCTTTTGAGGCTACACACTTAGACATACACGCAACATGAAAGCTTTTCGACTTACAACGTGTTGTTTAGGAAAAACAAGATAATTTCGCACGATGCGGGATTTCCTTAAAACGTGATTTTCTGAAAAATTTTGACGAAAGAAAATTCTCCTTTTGGTTCTCTTTAGATGCTACATGTTAAGACGTACACGCCACAACAATTCTTTTCGAGATACAACGTGTAGTTTTGGAGATACAAGCTAATTTTGTACGATGCGTTATTTCTTCTCGTAAAGAGTTTCCAATGCGTACGTATATGTCTTTACTCTGCAAAACTGTATTTCCTTATGAAGTGGTATTCTTACATATCCTTTCGAGAGAAAACTGTCCTGTGCCTTCTCTTTTGAGGCTACACACTTAGACATACACGCAACATGAAAGCTTTTCGACTTACAACGTGTTGTTTAGGAAAAACAAGATAATTTCGCACGATGCGGGATTTCCTTAAAACGTGATTTTCTGAAAAATTTTGACGAAAGAAAATTCTCCTTTTGGTTCTCTTTAGATGCTACATGTTAAGACGTACACGCCACAACAATTCTTTTCGAGATACAACGTGTAGTTTTGGAGATACAAGCTAATTTTGTACGATGCGTTCTTTCTTCTCGTAAAGAGTTTCCAATGCGTACGTATATGTCTTTACTCTGCAAAACTGTATTTCCTTATGAAGTGGTATTCTTACATATCCTTTCGAGAGAAAACTGTCCTGTGCCTTCTCTTTTGAGGCTACACACTTAGACATACACGCAACATGAAAGCTTTTCGACTTACAACGTGTTGTTTAGGAAAAACAAGATAATTTCGCACGATGCGGGATTTCCTTAAAACGTGATTTTCTGAAAAATTTTGACGAAAGAAAATTCTCCTTTTGGTTCTCTTTAGATGCTACATGTTAAGACGTACACGCCACAACAATTCTTTTCGAGATACAACGTGTAGTTTTGGAGATACAAGCTAATTTTGTACGATGCGTTATTTCTTCTCGTAAAGAGTTTCCAATGCGTACGTATATGTCTTTACTCTGCAAAACTGTATTTCCTTATGAAGTGGTATTCTTACATATCCTTTCGAGAGAAAACTGTCCTGTGCCTTCTCTTTTGAGGCTACACACTTAGACATACACGCAACATGAAAGCTTTTCGACTTACAACGTGTTGTTTAGGAAAAACAAGATAATTTCGCACGATGCGGGATTTCCTTAAAACGTGATTTTCTGAAAAATTTTGACGAAAGAAAATTCTCCTTTTGGTTCTCTTTAGATGCTACATGTTAAGACGTACACGCCACAACAATTCTTTTCGAGATACAACGTGTAGTTTTGGAGATACAAGCTAATTTTGTACGATGCGTTATTTCTTCTCGTAAAGAGTTTCCAATGCGTACGTATATGTCTTTACTCTGCAAAACTGTATTTCCTTATGAAGTGGTATTCTTACATATCCTTTCGAGAGAAAACTGTCCTGTGCCTTCTCTTTTGAGGCTACACACTTAGACATACACCCAACATGAAAGCTTTTCGACTTACAACGTGTTGTTTAGGAAAAACAAGATAATTTCGCACGATGCGGGATTTCCTTAAAACGTGATTTTCTGAAAAATTTTGACGAAAGAAAATTCTCCTTTTGGTTCTCTTTAGATGCTACATGTTAAGACGTACACGCCACAACAATTCTTTTCGAGATACAACGTGTAGTTTTGGAGATACAAGCTAATTTTGTACGATGCGTTCTTTCTTCTCGTAAAGAGTTTCCAATGCGTACGTATATGTCTTTACTCTGCAAAACTGTATTTCCTTATGAAGTGGTATTCTTACATATCCTTTCGAGAGAAAACTGTCCTGTGCCTTCTCTTTTGAGGCTACACACTTAGACATACACGCAACATGAAAGCTTTTCGACTTACAACGTGTTGTTTAGGAAAAACAAGATAATTTCGCACGATGCGGGATTTCCTTAAAACGTGATTTTCCGAAAAATTTTGACGAAAGAAAATTCTCCTTTTGGTTCTCTTTAGATGCTACATGTTAAGACGTACACGCCACAACAATTCTTTTCGAGATACAACGTGTAGTTTTGGAGATACAAGCTAATTTTGTACGATGCGTTATTTCTTCTCGTAAAGAGTTTCCAATGCGTACGTATATGTCTTTACTCTGCAAAACTGTATTTCCTTATGAAGTGGTATTCTTACATATCCTTTCGAGAGAAAACTGTCCTGTGCCTTCTCTTTTGAGGCTACACACTTAGACATACACGCAACATGAAAGCTTTTCGACTTACAACGTGTTGTTTAGGAAAAACAAGATAATTTCGCACGATGCGGGATTTCCTTAAAACGTGATTTTCTGAAAAATTTTGACGAAAGAAAATTCTCCTTTTGGTTCTCTTTAGATGCTACATGTTAAGACGTACACGCCACAACAATTCTTTTCGAGATACAACGTGTAGTTTTGGAGATACAAGCTAATTTTGTACGATGCGTTATTTCTTCTCGTAAAGAGTTTCCAATGCGTACGTGTATGTCTTTACTCTGCAAAACTGTATTTCCTTATGAAGTGGTATTCTTACATATCCTTTCGAGAGAAAACTGTCCTGTGCCTTCTCTTTTGAGGCTACACACTTAGACATACACGCAACATGAAAGCTTTTCGACTTACAACGTGTTGTTTAGGAAAAACAAGATAATTTCGCACGATGCGGGATTTCCTTAAAACGTGATTTTCTGAAAAATTTTGACGAAAGAAAATTCTCCTTTTGGTTCTCTTTAGATGCTACATGTTAAGACGTACACGCCACAACAATTCTTTTCGAGATACAACGTGTAGTTTTGGAGATACAAGCTAATTTTGTACTATGCGTTACTTCTTCTCGTAAAGAGTTTCCAATGCGTACGTATATGTCTTTACTCTGCAAAACTGTATTTCCTTATGAAGTGGTATTCTTACGTATCCTTTCGAGAGAAAACTGTCCTGTGCCTTCTCTTTTGAGGCTACACACTTAGACATACACGCAACATGAAAGCTTTTCGACTTACAACGTGTTGTTTAGGAAAAACAAGATAATTTCGCACGATGCGAGATTTCCTTAAAACGTGATTTTCTGAAAAATTTTGACGAAAGAAAATTCTCCTTTTGGTTCTCTTTAGATGCTACATGTTAAGACGTACACGCCACAACAATTCTTTTCGAGATACAACGTGTAGTTTTGGAGATACAAGCTAATTTTGTACGATGCGTTATTTCTTCTCGTAAAGGGTTTCCAATGCGTACGTATATGTCTTTACTCTGCAAAACTGTATTTCCTTATGAAGTGGTATTCTTACATATCCTTTCGAGAGAAAACTGTCCTGTGCCTTCTCTTTTGAGGCTACACACTTAGACATACACGCAACATGAAAGCTTTTCGACTTACAACGTGTTGTTTAGGAAAAACAAGATAATTTCGCACGATGCGGGATTTCCTTAAAACGTGACTTTCTGAAAAATTTTGACGAAAGAAAATTCTCCTTTTGGTTCTCTTTAGATGCTACATGTTAAGACGTACACGCCACAACAATTCTTTTCGAGATACAACGTGTAGTTTTGGAGATACAAGCTAATTTTGTACGATGCGTTACTTCTTCTCGTAAAGAGTTTCCAATGCGTACGTATATGTCTTTACTCTGCAAAACTGTATTTCCTTATGAAGTGGTATTCTTACGTATCCTTTCGAGAGAAAACTGTCCTGTGCCTTCTCTTTTGAGGCTACACACTTAGACATACACGCAACATGAAAGCTTTTCGACTTACAACGTGTTGTTTAGGAAAAACAAGATAATTTCGCACGATGCGGGATTTCCTTAAAACGTGATTTTCTGAAAAATTTTGACGAAAGAAAATTCTCCTTTTGGTTCTCTTTAGATGCTACATGTTAAGACGTACACGCCACAACAATTCTTTTCGAGATACAACGTGTAGTTTTGGAGATACAAGCTAATTTTGTACGATGCGTTATTTCTTCTCGTAAAGAGTTTCCAATGCGTACGTATATGTCTTTACTCTGCAAAACTGTATTTCCTTATGAAGTGGTATTCTTACGATTCCTTTCGAGAGAAAACTGTCCTGTGCCTTCTCTTTTGAGGCTACACACTTAGACATACACGCAACATGAAAGCTTTTCGACTTACAACGTGTTGTTTAGGAAAAACAAGATAATTTCGCACGATGCGGGATTTCCTTAAAACGTGATTTTCTGAAAAATTTTGACGAAAGAAAATTCTCCTTTTGGTTCTCTTTAGATGCTACATGTTAAGACGTACACGCCACAACAATTCTTTTCGAGATACAACGTGTAGTTTTGGAGATACAAGCTAATTTTGTACGATGCGTTATTTCTTCTCGTAAAGAGTTTCCAATGTGTACGTATATGTCTTTACTCTGCAAAACTGTATTTCCTTATGAAGTGGTATTCTTACATATCCTTTCGAGAGAAAACTGTCCTGTGCCTTCTCTTTTGAGGCTACACACTTAGACATACACGCAACATGAAAGCTTTTCGACTTACAACGTGTTGTTTAGGAAAAACAAGATAATTTCGCACGATGCGGGATTTCCTTAAAACGTGATTTTCTGAAAAATTTTGACGAAAGAAAATTCTCCTTTTGGTTCTCTTTAGATGCTACATGTTAAGACGTACACGCCACAACAATTCTTTTCGAGATACAACGTGTAGTTTTGGAGATACAAGCTAATTTTGTACGATGCGTTATTTCTTCTCGTAAAGAGTTTCCAATGCGTACGTGTATGTCTTTACTCTGCAAAACTGTATTTCCTTATGAAGTGGTATTCTTACATATCCTTTCGAGAGAAAACTGTCCTGTGCCTTCTCTTTTGAGGCTACACACTTAGACATACACGCAACATGAAAGCTTTTCGACTTACAACGTGTTGTTTAGGAAAAACAAGATAATTTCGCACGATGCGGGATTTCCTTAAAACGTGATTTTCTGAAAAATTTTGACGAAAGAAAATTCTCCTTTTGGTTCTCTTTAGATGCTACATGTTAAGACGTACACGCCACAACAATTCTTTTCGAGATACAACGTGTAGTTTTGGAGATACAAGCTAATTTTGTACGATGCGTTATTTCTTCTCTTAGAGTTTCCAATGCGTACGTATATGTCTTTACTCTGCAAAACTGTATTTCCTTATGAAGTGGTATTCTTACGTATCCTTTCGAGAGAAAACTGTCCTGTGCCTTCTCTTTTGAGGCTACACACTTAGACATACACGCAACATGAAAGCTTTTCGACTTACAACGTGTTGTTTAGGAAAAACAAGATAATTTCGCACGATGCGGGATTTCCTTAAAACGTGATTTTCTGAAAAATTTTGACGAAAGAAAATTCTCCTTTTGGTTCTCTTTAGATGCTACATGTTAAGACGTACACGCCACAACAATTCTTTTCGAGATACAACGTGTAGTTTTGGAGATACAAGCTAATTTTGTACGATGCGTTATTTCTTCTCGTAAAGAGTTTCCAATGCGTACGTATATGTCTTTACGCTGCAAAACTGTATTTCCTTATGAAGTGGTATTCTTACATATCCTTTCGAGAGAAAACTGTCCTGTGCCTTCTCTTTTGAGGCTACACACTTAGACATACACGCAACATGAAAGCTTTTCGACTTACAACGTGTTGTTTAGGAAAAACAAGATAATTTCGCACGATGCGGGATTTCCTTAAAACGTGACTTTCTGAAAAATTTTGACGAAAGAAAATTCTCCTTTTGGTTCTCTTTAGATGCTACATGTTAAGACGTACACGCCACAACAATTCTTTTCGAGATACAACGTGTAGTTTTGGAGATACAAGCTAATTTTGTACGATGCGTTACTTCTTCTCGTAAAGAGTTTCCAATGCGTACGTATATGTCTTTACTCTGCAAAACTGTATTTCCTTATGAAGTGGTATTCTTACGTATCCTTTCGAGAGAAAACTGTCCTGTGCCTTCTCTTTTGAGGCTACACACTTAGACATACACGCAACATGAAAGCTTTTCGACTTACAACGTGTTGTTTAGGAAAAACAAGATAATTTCGCACGATGCGGGATTTCCTTAAAACGTGATTTTCTGAAAAATTTTGACGAAAGAAAATTCTCCTTTTGGTTCTCTTTAGATGCTACATGTTAAGACGTACACGCCACAACAATTCTTTTCGAGATACAACGTGTAGTTTTGGAGATACAAGCTAATTTTGTACGATGCGTTATTTCTTCTCGTAAAGAGTTTCCAATGCGTACGTATATGTCTTTACTCTGCAAAACTGTATTTCCTTATGAAGTGGTATTCTTACGATTCCTTTCGAGAGAAAACTGTCCTGTGCCTTCTCTTTTGAGGCTACACACTTAGACATACACGCAACATGAAAGCTTTTCGACTTACAACGTGTTGTTTAGGAAAAACAAGATAATTTCGCACGATGCGGGATATCCTTAAAACGTGATTTTCTGAAAAATTTTGACGAAAGAAAATTCTCCTTTTGGTTCTCTTTAGATGCTACATGTTAAGACGTACACGCCACAACAATTCTTTTCGAGATACAACGTGTAGTTTTGGAGATACAAGCTAATTTTGTACGATGCGTTATTTCTTCTCGTAAAGAGTTTCCAATGCGTACGTATATGTCTTTACTCTGCAAAACTGTATTTCCTTATGAAGTGGTATTCTTACATATCCTTTCGAGAGAAAACTGTCCTGTGCCTTCTCTTTTGAGGCTACACACTTAGACATACACGCAACATGAAAGCTTTTCGACTTACAACGTGTTGTTTAGGAAAAACAAGATAATTTCGCACGATGCGGGATTTCCTTAAAACGTGATTTTCTGAAAAATTTTGACGAAAGAAAATTCTCCTTTTGGTTCTCTTTAGATGCTACATGTTAAGACGTACACGCCACAACAATTCTTTTCGAGATACAACGTGTAGTTTTGGAGATACAAGCTAATTTTGTACGATGCGTTATTTCTTCTCGTAAAGAGTTTCCAATGCGTACGTGTATGTCTTTACTCTGCAAAACTGTATTTCCTTATGAAGTGGTATTCTTACATATCCTTTCGAGAGAAAACTGTCCTGTGCCTTCTCTTTTGAGGCTACACACTTAGACATGCACGCAACATGAAAGCTTTTCGACTTACAACGTGTTGTTTAGGAAAAACAAGATAATTTCGCACGATGCGGGATTTCCTTAAAACGTGATTTTCTGAAAAATTTTGACGAAAGAAAATTCTCCTTTTGGTTCTCTTTAGATGCTACATGTTAAGACGTACACGCCACAACAATTCTTTTCGAGATACAACGTGTAGTTTTGGAGATACAAGCTAATTTTGTACGATGCGTTATTTCTTCTCTTAGAGTTTCCAATGCGTACGTATATGTCTTTACTCTGCAAAACTGTATTTCCTTATGAAGTGGTATTCTTACGTATCCTTTCGAGAGAAAACTGTCCTGTGCCTTCTCTTTTGAGGCTACACACTTAGACATACACGCAACATGAAAGCTTTTCGACTTACAACGTGTTGTTTAGGAAAAACAAGATAATTTCGCACGATGCGGGATTTCCTTAAAACGTGATTTTCTGAAAAATTTTGACGAAAGAAAATTCTCCTTTTGGTTCTCTTTAGATGCTACATGTTAAGACGTACACGCCACAACAATTCTTTTCGAGATACAACGTGTAGTTTTGGAGATACAAGCTAATTTTGTACGATGCGTTATTTCTTCTCGTAAAGAGTTTCCAATGCGTACGTATATGTCTTTACGCTGCAAAACTGTATTTCCTTATGAAGTGGTATTCTTACATATCCTTTCGAGAGAAAACTGTCCTGTGCCTTCTCTTTTGAGGCTACACACTTAGACATACACGCAACATGAAAGCTTTTCGACTTACAACGTGTTGTTTAGGAAAAACAAGATAATTTCGCACGATGCGGGATTTCCTTAAAACGTGATTTTCTGAAAAATTTTGACGAAAGAAAATTCTCCTTTTGGTTCTCTTTAGATGCTACATGTTAAGACGTACACGCCACAACAATTCTTTTCGAGATACAACGTGTAGTTTTGGAGATACAAGCTAATTTTGTACGATGCGTTATTTCTTCTCGTAAAGAGTTTCCAATGCGTACGTATATGTCTTTACTCTGCAAAACTGTATTTCCTTATGAAGTGGTATTCTTACGATTCCTTTCGAGAGAAAACTGTCCTGTGCCTTCTCTTTTGAGGCTACACACTTAGACATACACGCAACATGAAAGCTTTTCGACTTACAACGTGTTGTTTAGGAAAAACAAGATAATTTCGCACGATGCGGGATTTCCTTAAAACGTGATTTTCTGAAAAATTTTGAAGAAAGAAAATTCTCCTTTTGGTTCTCTTTAGATGCTACATGTTAAGACGTACACGCCACAACAATTCTTTTCGAGATACAACGTGTAGTTTTGGAGATACAAGCTAATTTTGTACGATGCGTTATTTCTTCTCGTAAAGAGTTTCCAATGCGTACGTATATGTCTTTACTCTGCAAAACTGTATTTCCTTATGAAGTGGTATTCTTACATATCCTTTCGAGAGAAAACTGTCCTGTGCCTTCTCTTTTGAGGCTACACACTTAGACATACACGCAACATGAAAGCTTTTCGACTTACAACGTGTTGTTTAGGAAAAACAAGATAATTTCGCACGATGCGGGATTTCCTTAAAACGTGATTTTCTGAAAAATTTTGACGAAAGAAAATTCTCCTTTTGGTTCTCTTTAGATGCTACATGTTAAGACGTACACGCCACAACAATTCTTTTCGAGATACAACGTGTAGTTTTGGAGATACAAGCTAATTTTGTACGATGCGTTATTTCTTCTCTTAGAGTTTCCAATGCGTACGTATATGTCTTTACTCTGCAAAACTGTATTTCCTTATGAAGTGGTATTCTTACGTATCCTTTCGAGAGAAAACTGTCCTGTGCCTTCTCTTTTGAGGCTACACACTTAGACATACACGCAACATGAAAGCTTTTCGACTTACAACGTGTTGTTTAGGAAAAACAAGATAATTTGGCACGATGCGGGATTTCCTTAAAACGTGATTTTCTGAAAAATTTTGACGAAAGAAAATTCTCCTTTTGGTTCTCTTTAGATGCTACATGTTAAGACGTACACGCCACAACAATTCTTTTCGAGATACAACGTGTAGTTTTGGAGATACAAGCTAATTTTGTACGATGCGTTATTTCTTCTCGTAAAGAGTTTCCAATGCGTACGTATATGTCTTTACGCTGCAAAACTGTATTTCCTTATGAAGTGGTATTCTTACATATCCTTTCGAGAGAAAACTGTCCTGTGCCTTCTCTTTTGAGGCTACACACTTAGACATACACGCAACATGAAAGCTTTTCGACTTACAACGTGTTGTTTAGGAAAAACAAGATAATTTCGCACGATGCGGGATTTCCTTAAAACGTGATTTTCTGAAAAATTTTGACGAAAGAAAATTCTCCTTTTGGTTCTCTTTAGATGCTACATGTTAAGACGTACACGCCACAACAATTCTTTTCGAGATACAACGTGTAGTTTTGGAGATACAAGCTAATTTTGTACGATGCGTTATTTCTTCTCGTAAAGAGTTTCCAATGCGTACGTATATGTCTTTACTCTGCAAAACTGTATTTCCTTATGAAGTGGTATTCTTACGATTCCTTTCGAGAGAAAACTGTCCTGTGCCTTCTCTTTTGAGGCTACACACTTAGACATACACGCAACATGAAAGCTTTTCGACTTACAACGTGTTGTTTAGGAAAAACAAGATAATTTCGCACGATGCGGGATTTCCTTAAAACGTGATTTTCTGAAAAATTTTGAAGAAAGAAAATTCTCCTTTTGGTTCTCTTTAGATGCTACATGTTAAGACGTACACGCCACAACAATTCTTTTCGAGATACAACGTGTAGTTTTGGAGATACAAGCTAATTTTGTACGATGCGTTATTTCTTCTCGTAAAGAGTTTCCAATGCGTACGTATATGTCTTTACTCTGCAAAACTGTATTTCCTTATGAAGTGGTATTCTTACATATCCTTTCGAGAGAAAACTGTCCTGTGCCTTCTCTTTTGAGGCTACACACTTAGACATACACGCAACATGAAAGCTTTTCGACTTACAACGTGTTGTTTAGGAAAAACAAGATAATTTCGCACGATGCGGGATTTCCTTAAAACGTGATTTTCTGAAAAATTTTGACGAAAGAAAATTCTCCTTTTGGTTCTCTTTAGATGCTACATGTTAAGACGTACACGCCACAACAATTCTTTTCGAGATACAACGTGTAGTTTTGGAGATACAAGCTAATTTTGTACGATGCGTTATTTCTTCTCGTAAAGAGTTTCCAATGCGTACGTGTATGTCTTTACTCTGCAAAACTGTATTTCCTTATGAAGTGGTATTCTTACATATCCTTTCGAGAGAAAACTGTCCTGTGCCTTCTCTTTTGAGGCTACACACTTAGACATACACGCAACATGAAAGCTTTTCGACTTACAACGTGTTGTTTAGGAAAAACAAGATAATTTCGCACGATGCGGGATTTCCTTAAAACGTGATTTTCTGAAAAATTTTGACGAAAGAAAATTCTCCTTTTGGTTCTCTTTAGATGCTACATGTTAAGACGTACACGCCACAACAATTCTTTTCGAGATACAACGTGTAGTTTTGGAGATACAAGCTAATTTTGTACGATGCGTTATTTCTTCTCTTAGAGTTTCCAATGCGTACGTATATGTCTTTACTCTGCAAAACTGTATTTCCTTATGAAGTGGTATTCTTACGTATCCTTTCGAGAGAAAACTGTCCTGTGCCTTCTCTTTTGAGGCTACACACTTAGACATACACGCAACATGAAAGCTTTTCGACTTACAACGTGTTGTTTAGGAAAAACAAGATAATTTCGCACGATGCGGGATTTCCTTAAAACGTGATTTTCTGAAAAATTTTGACGAAAGAAAATTCTCCTTTTGGTTCTCTTTAGATGCTACATGTTAAGACGTACACGCCACAACAATTCTTTTCGAGATACAACGTGTAGTTTTGGAGATACAAGCTAATTTTGTACGATGCGTTATTTCTTCTCGTAAAGAGTTTCCAATGCGTACGTATATGTCTTTACTCTGCAAAACTGTATTTCCTTATGAAGTGGTATTCTTACATATCCTTTCGAGAGAAAACTGTCCTGTGCCTTCTCTTTTGAGGCTACACACTTAGACATACACGCAACATGAAAGCTTTTCGACTTACAACGTGTTGTTTAGGAAAAACAAGATAATTTCGCACGATGCGGGATTTCCTTAAAACGTGATTTTCTGAAAAATTTTGACGAAAGAAAATTCTCCTTTTGGTTCTCTTTAGATGCTACATGTTAAGACGTACACGCCACAACAATTCTTTTCGAGATACAACGTGTAGTTTTGGAGATACAAGCTAATTTTGTACGATGCGTTATTTCTTCTCGTAAAGAGTTTCCAATGCGTACGTGTATGTCTTTACTCTGCAAAACTGTATTTCCTTATGAAGTGGTATTCTTACATATCCTTTCGAGAGAAAACTGTCCTGTGCCTTCTCTTTTGAGGCTACACACTTAGACATACACGCAACATGAAAGCTTTTCGACTTACAACGTGTTGTTTAGGAAAAACAAGATAATTTCGCACGATGCGGGATTTCCTTAAAACGTGATTTTCTGAAAAATTTTGACGAAAGAAAATTCTCCTTTTGGTTCTCTTTAGATGCTACATGTTAAGACGTACACGCCACAACAATTCTTTTCGAGATACAACGTGTAGTTTTGGAGATACAAGCTAATTTTGTACGATGCGTTATTTCTTCTCTTAGAGTTTCCAATGCGTACGTATATGTCTTTACTCTGCAAAACTGTATTTCCTTATGAAGTGGTATTCTTACGTATCCTTTCGAGAGAAAACTGTCCTGTGCCTTCTCTTTTGAGGCTACACACTTAGACATACACGCAACATGAAAGCTTTTCGACTTACAACGTGTTGTTTAGGAAAAACAAGATAATTTCGCACGATGCGGGATTTCCTTAAAACGTGATTTTCTGAAAAATTTTGACGAAAGAAAATTCTCCTTTTGGTTCTCTTTAGATGCTACATGTTAAGACGTACACGCCACAACAATTCTTTTCGAGATACAACGTGTAGTTTTGGAGATACAAGCTAATTTTGTACGATGCGTTATTTCTTCTCGTAAAGAGTTTCCAATGCGTACGTATATGTCTTTACGCTGCAAAACTGTATTTCCTTATGAAGTGGTATTCTTACATATCCTTTCGAGAGAAAACTGTCCTGTGCCTTCTCTTTTGAGGCTACACACTTAGACATACACGCAACATGAAAGCTTTTCGACTTACAACGTGTTGTTTAGGAAAAACAAGATAATTTCGCACGATGCGGGATTTCCTTAAAACGTGATTTTCTGAAAAATTTTGACGAAAGAAAATTCTCCTTTTGGTTCTCTTTAGATGCTACATGTTAAGACGTACACGCCACAACAATTCTTTTCGAGATACAACGTGTAGTTTTGGAGATACAAGCTAATTTTGTACGATGCGTTATTTCTTCTCGTAAAGAGTTTCCAATGCGTACGTATATGTCTTTACTCTGCAAAACTGTATTTCCTTATGAAGTGGTATTCTAACGATTCCTTTCGAGAGAAAACTGTCCTGTGCCTTCTCTTTTGAGGCTACACACTTAGACATACACGCAACATGAAAGCTTTTCGACTTACAACGTGTTGTTTAGGAAAAACAAGATAATTTCGCACGATGCGGGATTTCCTTAAAACGTGATTTTCTGAAAAATTTTGAAGAAAGAAAATTCTCCTTTTGGTTCTCTTTAGATGCTACATGTTAAGACGTACACGCCACAACAATTCTTTTCGAGATACAACGTGTAGTTTTGGAGATACAAGCTAATTTTGTACGATGCGTTATTTCTTCTCGTAAAGAGTTTCCAATGCGTACGTGTATGTCTTTACTCTGCAAAACTGTATTTCCTTATGAAGTGGTATTCTTACAAATCCTTTCGAGAGAAAACTGTCCTGTGCCTTCTCTTTTGAGGCTACACACTTAGACATACACGCAACATGAAAGCTTTTCGACTTACAACGTGTTGTTTAGGAAAAACAAGATAATTTCGCACGATGCGGGATTTCCTTAAAACGTGATTTTCTGAAAAATTTTGACGAAAGAAAATTCTCCTTTTGGTTCTCTTTAGATGCTACATGTTAAGACGTACACGCCACAACAATTCTTTTCGAGATACAACGTGTAGTTTTGGAGATACAAGCTAATTTTGTACGATGCGTTATTTCTTCTCGTAAAGAGTTTCCAATGCGTACGTGTATGTCTTTACTCTGCAAAACTGTATTTCCTTATGAAGTGGTATTCTTACGTATCCTTTCGAGAGAAAACTGTCCTGTGCCTTCTCTTTTGAGGCTACACACTTAGACATACACGCAACATGAAAGCTTTTCGACTTACAACGTGTTGTTTAGGAAAAACAAGATAATTTCGCACGATGCGGGATTTCCTTAAAACGTGATTTTCTGAAAAATTTTGACGAAAGAAAATTCTCCTTTTGGTTCTCTTTAGATGCTACATGTTAAGACGTACACGCCACAACAATTCTTTTCGAGATACAACGTGTAGTTTTGGAGATACAAGCTAATTTTGTACGATGCGTTATTTCTTCTCTTAGAGTTTCCAATGCGTACGTATATGTCTTTACTCTGCAAAACTGTATTTCCTTATGAAGTGGTATTCTTACGTATCCTTTCGAGAGAAAACTGTCCTGTGCCTTCTCTTTTGAGGCTACACACTTAGACGTACACGCAACATGAAAGCTTTTCGACTTACAACGTGTTGTTTAGGAAAAACAAGATAATTTCGCACGATGCGGGATTTCCTTAAAACGTGATTTTCTGAAAAATTTTGACGAAAGAAAATTCTCCTTTTGGTTCTCTTTAGATGCTACATGTTAAGACGTACACGCCACAACAATTCTTTTCGAGATACAACGTGTAGTTTTGGAGATACAAGCTAATTTTGTACGATGCGTTATTTCTTCTCGTAAAGAGTTTCCAATGCGTACGTATATGTCTTTACGCTGCAAAACTGTATTTCCTTATGAAGTGGTATTCTTACATATCCTTTCGAGAGAAAACTGTCCTGTGCCTTCTCTTTTGAGGCTACACACTTAGACATACACGCAACATGAAAGCTTTTCGACTTACAACGTGTTGTTTAGGAAAAACAAGATAATTTCGCACGATGCGGGATTTCCTTAAAACGTGATATTCTGAAAAATTTTGACGAAAGAAAATTCTCCTTTTGGTTCTCTTTAGATGCTACATGTTAAGACGTACACGCCACAACAATTCTTTTCGAGATACAACGTGTAGTTTTGGAGATACAAGCTAATTTTGTACGATGCGTTATTTCTTCTCGTAAAGAGTTTCCAATGCGTACGTATATGTCTTTACTCTGCAAAATTGTATTTCCTTATGAAGTGGTATTCTTACATATCCTTTCGAGAGAAAACTGTCCTGTGCCTTCTCTTTTGAGGCTACACACTTAGACATACACGCAACATGAAAGCTTTTCGACTTACAACGTGTTGTTTAGGAAAAACAAGATAATTTCGCACGATGCGGGATTTCCTTAAAACGTGATTTTCTGAAAAATTTTGACGAAAGAAAATTCTCCTTTTGGTTCTCTTTAGATGCTACATGTTAAGACGTACACGCCACAACAATTCTTTTCGAGATACAACGTGTAGTTTTGGAGATACAAGCTAATTTTGTACGATGCGTTATTTCTTCTCTTAGAGTTTCCAATGCGTACGTATATGTCTTTACTCTGCAAAACTGTATTTCCTTATGAAGTGGTATTCTTACGTATCCTTTCGAGAGAAAACTGTCCTGTGCCTTCTCTTTTGAGGCTACACACTTAGACATACACGCAACATGAAAGCTTTTCGACTTACAACGTGTTGTTTAGGAAAAACAAGATAATTTCGCACGATGCGGGATTTCCTTAAAACGTGATTTTCTGAAAAATTTTGACGAAAGAAAATTCTCCTTTTGGTTCTCTTTAGATGCTACATGTTAAGACGTACACGCCACAACAATTCTTTTCGAGATACAACGTGTAGTTTTGGAGATACAAGCTAATTTTGTACGATGCGTTATTTCTTCTCGTAAAGAGTTTCCAATGCGTACGTATATGTCTTTACGCTGCAAAACTGTATTTCCTTATGAAGTGGTATTCTTACATATCCTTTCGAGAGAAAACTGTCCTGTGCCTTCTCTTTTGAGGCTACACACTTAGACATACACGCAACATGAAAGCTTTTCGACTTACAACGTGTTGTTTAGGAAAAACAAGATAATTTCGCACGATGCGGGATTTCCTTAAAACGTGATTTTCTGAAAAATTTTGACGAAAGAAAATTCTCCTTTTGGTTCTCTTTAGATGCTACATGTTAAGACGTACACGCCACAACAATTCTTTTCGAGATACAACGTGTAGTTTTGGAGATACAAGCTAATTTTGTACGATGCGTTATTTCTTCTCGTAAAGAGTTTCCAATGCGTACGTATATGTCTTTACTCTGCAAAACTGTATTTCCTTATGAAGTGGTATTCTTACGATTCCTTTCGAGAGAAAACTGTCCTGTGCCTTCTCTTTTGAGGCTACACACTTAGACATACACGCAACATGAAAGCTTTTCGACTTACAACGTGTTGTTTAGGAAAAACAAGATAATTTCGCACGATGCGGGATTTCCTTAAAACGTGATTTTCTGAAAAATTTTGAAGAAAGAAAATTCTCCTTTTGGTTCTCTTTAGATGCTACATGTTAAGACGTACACGCCACAACAATTCTTTTCGAGATACAACGTGTAGTTTTGGAGATACAAGCTAATTTTGTACGATGCGTTATTTCTTCTCGTAAAGAGTTTCCAATGCGTACGTGTATGTCTTTACTCTGCAAAACTGTATTTCCTTATGAAGTGGTATTCTTACAAATCCTTTCGAGAGAAAACTGTCCTGTGCCTTCTCTTTTGAGGCTACACACTTAGACATACACGCAACATGAAAGCTTTTCGACTTACAACGTGTTGTTTAGGAAAAACAAGATAATTTCGCACGATGCGGGATTTCCTTAAAACGTGATTTTCTGAAAAATTTTGACGAAAGAAAATTCTCCTTTTGGTTCTCTTTAGATGCTACATGTTAAGACGTACACGCCACAACAATTCTTTTCGAGATACAACGTGTAGTTTTGGAGATACAAGCTAATTTTGTACGATGCGTTATTTCTTCTCGTAAAGAGTTTCCAATGCGTACGTGTATGTCTTTACTCTGCAAAACTGTATTTCCTTATGAAGTGGTATTCTTACGTATCCTTTCGAGAGAAAACTGTCCTGTGCCTTCTCTTTTGAGGCTACACACTTAGACATACACGCAACATGAAAGCTTTTCGACTTACAACGTGTTGTTTAGGAAAAACAAGATAATTTCGCACGATGCGGGATTTCCTTAAAACGTGATTTTCTGAAAAATTTTGACGAAAGAAAATTCTCCTTTTGGTTCTCTTTAGATGCTACATGTTAAGACGTACACGCCACAACAATTCTTTTCGAGATACAACGTGTAGTTTTGGAGATACAAGCTAATTTTGTACGATGCGTTATTTCTTCTCTTAGAGTTTCCAATGCGTACGTATATGTCTTTACTCTGCAAAACTGTATTTCCTTATGAAGTGGTATTCTTACGTATCCTTTCGAGAGAAAACTGTCCTGTGCCTTCTCTTTTGAGGCTACACACTTAGACGTACACGCAACATGAAAGCTTTTCGACTTACAACGTGTTGTTTAGGAAAAACAAGATAATTTCGCACGATGCGGGATTTCCTTAAAACGTGATTTTCTGAAAAATTTTGACGAAAGAAAATTCTCCTTTTGGTTCTCTTTAGATGCTACATGTTAAGACGTACACGCCACAACAATTCTTTTCGAGATACAACGTGTAGTTTTGGAGATACAAGCTAATTTTGTACGATGCGTTATTTCTTCTCGTAAAGAGTTTCCAATGCGTACGTATATGTCTTTACGCTGCAAAACTGTATTTCCTTATGAAGTGGTATTCTTACATATCCTTTCGAGAGAAAACTGTCCTGTGCCTTCTCTTTTGAGGCTACACACTTAGACATACACGCAACATGAAAGCTTTTCGACTTACAACGTGTTGTTTAGGAAAAAGAAGATAATTTCGCACGATGCGGGATTTCCTTAAAACGTGATATTCTGAAAAATTTTGACGAAAGAAAATTCTCCTTTTGGTTCTCTTTAGATGCTACATGTTAAGACGTACACGCCACAACAATTCTTTTCGAGATACAACGTGTAGTTTTGGAGATACAAGCTAATTTTGTACGATGCGTTATTTCTTCTCGTAAAGAGTTTCCAATGCGTACGTATATGTCTTTACTCTGCAAAATTGTATTTCCTTATGAAGTGGTATTCTTACATATCCTTTCGAGAGAAAACTGTCCTGTGCCTTCTCTTTTGAGGCTACACACTTAGACATACACGCAACATGAAAGCTTTTCGACTTACAACGTGTTGTTTAGGAAAAACAAGATAATTTCGCACGATGCGGGATTTCCTTAAAACGTGATTTTCTGAAAAATTTTGACGAAAGAAAATTCTCCTTTTGGTTCTCTTTAGATGCTACATGTTAAGACGTACACGCCACAACAATTCTTTTCGAGATACAACTTGGAGTTTTGGAGATACAAGCTAATTTTGTACGATGCGTTATTTCTTCTCGTAAAGAGTTTCCAATGCGTACGTGTATGTCTTTACTCTGCAAAACTGTATTTCCTTATGAAGTGGTATTCTTACAAATCCTTTCGAGAGAAAACTGTCCTGTGCCTTCTCTTTTGAGGCTACACACTTAGACATACACGCAACATGAAAGCTTTTCGACTTACAACGTGTTGTTTAGGAAAAACAAGATAATTTCGCACGATGCGGGATTTCCTTAAAACGTGATTTTCTGAAAAATTTTGACGAAAGAAAATTCTCCTTTTGGTTCTCTTTAGATGCTACATGTTAAGACGTACACGCCACAACAATTCTTTTCGAGATACAACGTGTAGTTTTGGAGATACAAGCTAATTTTGTACGATGCGTTATTTCTTCTCATAGAGTTTCCAATGCGTACGTATATGTCTTTACTCTGCAAAACTGTATTTCCTTATGAAGTGGTATTCTTACGTATCCTTTCGAGAGAAAACTGTCCTGTGCCTTCTCTTTTGAGGCTACACACTTAGACATACACGCAACATGAAAGCTTTTCGACTTACAACGTGTTGTTTAGGAAAAACAAGATAATTTCGCACGATGCGGGATTTCCTTAAAACGTGATTTTCTGAAAAATTTTGACGAAAGAAAATTCTCCTTTTGGTTCTCTTTAGATGCTACATGTTAAGACGTACACGCCACAACAATTCTTTTCGAGATACAACGTGTAGTTTTGGAGATACAAGCTAATTTTGTACGATGCGTTATTTCTTCTCGTAAAGAGTTTCCAATGCGTATGTATATGTCTTTACTCTGCAAAACTGTATTTCCTTATGAAGTGGTATTCTTACGTATCCTTTCGAGAGAAAACTGTCCTGTGCCTTCTCTTTTGAGGCTACACACTTAGACGTACACGCAACATGAAAGCTTTTCGACTTACAACGTGTTGTTTAGGAAAAACAAGATAATTTCGCACGATGCGGGATTTCCTTAAAACGTGATTTTCTGAAAAATTTTGACGAAAGAAAATTCTCCTTTTGGTTCTCTTTAGATGCTACATGTTAAGACGTACACGCCACAACAATTCTTTTCGAGATACAACGTGTAGTTTTGGAGATACAAGCTAATTTTGTACGATGCGTTATTTCTTCTCGTAAAGAGTTTCCAATGCGTACGTATATGTCTTTACTCTGCAAAACTGTATTTCCTTATGAAGTGGTATTCTTACGTATCCTTTCGAGAGAAAACTGTCCTGTGCCTTCTCTTTTGAGGCTACACACTTAGACATACACGCAACATGAAAGCTTTTCGACTTACAACGTGTTGTTTAGGAAAAACAGGATAATTTCGCACGATGCGGGATTTCCTTAAAACGTGATTTTCTGAAAAATTTTGACGAAAGAAAATTCTCCTTTTGGTTCTCTTTAGATGCTACATGTTAAGACGTACACGCCACAACAATTCTTTTCGAGATACAACGTGTAGTTTTGGAGATACAAGCTAATTTTGTACGATGCTTTATTTCTTCTTGTAAAGAGTTTCCAATGCGTACTTATATGTCTTTACTCTGCAAAACTGTATTTCCTTATGAAGTGGTATTCTTACATATCCTTTCGAGAGAAAACTGTCCTGTGCCTTCTCTTTTGAGGCTACACACTTAGACATACACGCAACATGAAAGCTTTTCGACTTACAACGTGTTGTTTAGGAAAAACAAGATAATTTCGCACGATGCGGGATTTCCTTAAAACGTGATATTCTGAAAAATTTTGACGAAAGAAAATTCTCCTTTTGGTTCTCTTTAGATGCTACATGTTAAGACGTACACGCCACAACAATTCTTTTCGAGATACAACGTGTAGTTTTGGAGATACAAGCTAATTTTGTACGATGCGTTATTTCTTCTCGTAAAGAGTTTCCAATGCGTACGTATATGTCTTTACTCTGCAAAATTGTATTTCCTTATGAAGTGGTATTCTTACATATCCTTTCGAGAGAAAACTGTCCTGTGCCTTCTCTTTTGAGGCTACACACTTAGACATACACGCAACATGAAAGCTTTTCGACTTACAACGTGTTGTTTAGGAAAAACAAGATAATTTCGCACGATGCGGGATTTCCTTAAAACGTGATTTTCTGAAAAATTTTGACGAAAGAAAATTCTCCTTTTGGTTCTCTTTAGATGCTACATGTTAAGACGTACACGCCACAACAATTCTTTTCGAGATACAACGTGTAGTTTTGGAGATACAAGCTAATTTTGTACGATGCGTTATTTCTTCTCGTAAAGAGTTTCCAATGCGTACGTGTATGTCTTTACTCTGCAAAACTGTATTTCCTTATGAAGTGGTATTCTTACATATCCTTTCGAGAGAAAACTGTCCTGTGCCTTCTCTTTTGAGGCTACACACTTAGACATACACGCAAGATGAAAGCTTTTCGACTTACAACGTGTTGTTTAGGAAAAACAAGATAATTTCGCACGATGCGGGATTTCCTTAAAACGTGATTTTCTGAAAAATTTTGACGAAAGAAAATTCTCCTTTTGGTTCTCTTTAGATGCTACATGTTAAGACGTACACGCCACAACAATTCTTTTCGAGATACAACGTGTAGTTTTGGAGATACAAGCTAATTTTGTACGATGCGTTATTTCTTCTCGTAGAGTTTCCAATGCGTACGTATATGTCTTTACTCTGCAAAACTGTATTTCCTTATGAAGTGGTATTCTTACGTATCCTTTCGAGAGAAAACTGTCCTGTGCCTTCTCTTTTGAGGCTACACACTTAGACATACACGCAACATGAAAGCTTTTCGACGTACAACGTGTTGTTTAGGAAAAACAAGATAATTTCGCACGATGCGGGATTTCCTTAAAACGTGATTTTCTGAAAAATTTTGACGAAAGAAAATTCTCCTTTTGGTTCTCTTTAGATGCTACATGTTAAGACGTACACGCCACAACAATTCTTTTCGAGATACAACGTGTAGTTTTGGAGATACAAGATAATTTTGTACGATGCGTTATTTCTTCTCCTAAAGAGTTTCCAATGCGTACGTATATGTCTTTACGCTGCAAAACTGTATTTCCTTATGAAGTGGTATTCTTACATATCCTTTCGAGAGAAAACTGTCCTGTGCCTTCTCTTTTGAGGCTACACACTTAGACATACACGCAACATGAAAGCTTTTCGACTTACAACGTGTTGTTTAGGAAAAACAAGATAATTTCGCACGATGCGGGATTTCCTTAAAACGTGATTTTCTGAAAAATTTTGACGAAAGAAAATTCTCCTTTTGGTTCTCTTTAGATGCTACATGTTAAGACGTACACGCCACAACAATTCTTTTCGAGATACAACGTGTAGTTTTGGAGATACAAGCTAATTTTGTACGATGCGTTATTTCTTCTCGTAAAGAGTTTCCAATGCGTACATATATGTCTTTACTCTGCAAAATTGTATTTCCTTATGAAGTGGTATTCTTACGTATCCTTTCGAGAGAAAACTGTCCTGTGCCTTCTCTTTTGAGGCTACACACTTAGACATACACGCAACATGAAAGCTTTTCGACTTACAACGTGTTGTTTAGGAAAAACAAGATAATTTCGCACGATGCGGGATTTCCTTAAAACGTGATTTTCTGAAAAATTTTGACGAAAGAAAATTCTCCTTTTGGTTCTCTTTAGATGCTACATGTTAAGACGTACACGCCACAACAATTCTTTTCGAGATACAACGTGTAGTTTTGGAGATACAAGCTAATTTTGTACGATGCGTTATTTCTTCTCGTAAAGAGTTTCCAATGCGTACGTATATGTCTTTACTCTGCAAAACTGTATTTCCTTATGAAGTGGTATTCTTACATATCCTTTCGAGAGAAAACTGTCCTGTGCCTTCTCTTTTGAGGCTACACACTTAGACGTACACGCAACATGAAAGCTTTTCGACTTACAACGTGTTGTTTAGGAAAAACAAGATAATTTCGCACGATGCGGGATTTCCTTAAAACGTGATTTTCTGAAAAATTTTGACGAAAGAAAATTCTCCTTTTGGTTCTCTTTAGATGCTACATGTTAAGACGTACACGCCACAACAATTCTTTTCGAGATACAACGTGTAGTTTTGGAGATACAAGCTAATTTTGTACGATGCGTTATTTCTTCTCGTAAAGAGTTTCCAATGCGTACGTATATGTCTTTACGCTGCAAAACTGTATTTCCTTATGAAGTGGTATTCTTACATATCCTTTCGAGAGAAAACTGTCCTGTGCCTTCTCTTTTGAGGCTACACACTTAGACATACACGCAACATGAAAGCTTTTCGACTTACAACGTGTTGTTTAGGAAAAACAAGATAATTTCGCACGATGCGGGATTTCCTTAAAACGTGATTTTCTGAAAAATTTTGACGAAAGAAAATTCTCCTTTTGGTTCTCTTTAGATGCTACATGTTAAGACGTACAGGCCACAACAATTCTTTTCGAGATACAACGTGTAGTTTTGGAGATACAAGCTAATTTTGTACGATGCGTTATTTCTTCTCGTAAAGAGTTTCCAATGCGTACGTATATGTCTTTACTCTGCAAAACTGTATTTCCTTATGAAGTGGTATTCTTACGTATCCTTTCGAGAGAAAACTGTCCTGTGCCTTCTCTTTTGAGGCTACACACTTAGACATACACGCAACATGAAAGCTTTTCGACTTACAACGTGTTGTTTAGGAAAAACAAGATAATTTCGCACGATGCGGGATTTCCTTAAAACGTGATTTTCTGAAAAATTTTGACGAAAGAAAATTCTCCTTTTGGTTCTCTTTAGATGCTACATGTTAAGACGTACACGCCACAACAATTCTTTTCGAGATACAACGTGTAGTTTTGGAGATACAAGCTAATTTTGTACGATGCGTTATTTCTTCTCGTAAAGAGTTTCCAATGCGTACGTATATGTCTTTACTCTGCAAAACTGTATTTCCTTATGAAGTGGTATTCTTACATATCCTTTCGAGAGAAAACTGTCCTGTGCCTTCTCTTTTGAGGCTACACACTTAGACATACACGCAACATGAAAGCTTTTCGACTTACAACGTGTTGTTTAGGAAAAACAAGATAATTTCGCACGATGCGGGATTTCCTTAAAACGTGATTTTCTGAAAAATTTTGACGAAAGAAAATTCTCCTTTTGGTTCTCTTTAGATGCTACATGTTAAGACGTACACGCCACAACAATTCTTTTCGAGATACAACGTGTAGTTTTGGAGATACAAGCTAATTTTGTACGATGCGTTATTTCTTCTCGTAGAGTTTCCAATGCGTACGTATATGTCTTTACTCTGCAAAACTGTATTTCCTTATGAAGTGGTATTCTTACGTATCCTTTCGAGAGAAAACTGTCCTGTGCCTTCTCTTTTGAGGCTACACACTTAGACATACACGCAACATGAAAGCTTTTCGACTTACAACGTGTTGTTTAGGAAAAACAAGATAATTTCGCACAATGCGGGATTTCCTTAAAACGTGATTTTCTGAAAAATTTTGACGAAAGAAAATTCTCCTTTTGGTTCTCTTTAGATGCTACATGTTAAGACGTACACGCCACAACAATTCTTTTCGAGATACAACGTGTAGTTTTGGAGATACAAGCTAATTTTGTACGATGCGTTATTTCTTCTCATAAAGAGTTTCCAATGCGTACGTATATGTCTTTACTCTGCAAAACTGTATTTCCTTATGAAGTGGTATTCTTACGTATCCTTTCGAGAGAAAACTGTCCTGTGCCTTCTCTTTTGAGGCTACACACTTAGACGTACACGCAACATGAAAGCTTTTCGACTTACAACGTGTTGTTTAGGAAAAACAAGATAATTTCGCACGATGCGGGATTTCCTTAAAACGTGATTTTCTGAAAAATTTTGACGAAAGAAAATTCTCCTTTTGGTTCTCTTTAGATGCTACATGTTAAGACGTACACGCCACAGCAATTCTTTTCGAGATACAACGTGTAGTTTTGGAGATACAAGCTAATTTTGTACGATGCGTTATTTCTTCTCGTAAAGAGTTTCCAATGCGTACGTATATGTCTTTACGCTGCAAAACTGTATTTCCTTATGAAGTGGTATTCTTACATATCCTTTCGAGAGAAAACTGTCCTGTGCCTTCTCTTTTGAGGCTACACACTTAGACATACACGCAACATGAAAGCTTTTCGACTTACAACGTGTTGTTTAGGAAAAACAAGATAATTTCGCACGATGCGGGATTTCCTTAAAACGTGATTTTCTGAAAAATTTTGACGAAAGAAAATTCTCCTTTTGGTTCTCTTTAGATGCTACATGTTAAGACGTACACGCCACAACAATTCTTTTCGAGATACAACGTGTAGTTTTGGAGATACAAGCTAATTTTGTACGATGCGTTATTTCTTCTCGTAAAGAGTTTCCAATGCGTACGTATATGTCTTTACTCTGCAAAACTGTATTTCCTTATGAAGTGGTATTCTTACATATCCTTTCGAGAGAAAACTGTCCTGTGCCTTCTCTTTTGAGGCTACACACTTAGACATACACGCAACATGAAAGCTTTTCGACTTACAACGTGTTGTTTAGGAAAAACAAGATAATTTCGCACGATGCGGGATTTCCTTAAAACGTGATTTTCAGAAAAATTTTGACGAAAGAAAATTCTCCTTTTGGTTCTCTTTAGATGCTACATGTTAAGACGTACACGCCACAACAATTCTTTTCGAGATACAACGTGTAGTTTTGGAGATACAAGCTAATTTTGTACGATGCGTTATTTCTTCTCGTAAAGAGTTTCCAATGCGTACGTATATGTCTTTACTCTGCAAAACTGTATTTCCTTATGAAGTGGTATTCTTACATATCCTTTCGAGAGAAAACTGTCCTGTGCCTTCTCTTTTGAGGCTACACACTTAGACATACACGCAACATGAAAGCTTTTCGACTTACAACGTGTTGTTTAGGAAAAACAAGATAATTTCGCACGATGCGGGATTTCCTTAAAACGTGATTTTCTGAAAAATTTTGACGAAAGAAAATTCTCCTTTTGGTTCTCTTTAGATGCTACATGTTAAGACGTACACGCCACAACAATTCTTTTCGAGATACAACGTGTAGTTTTGGAGATACAAGCTAATTTTGTACGATGCGTTATTTCTTCTCGTAGAGTTTCCAATGCGTACGTATATGTCTTTACTCTGCAAAACTGTATTTCCTTATGAAGTGGTATTCTTACGTATCCTTTCGAGAGAAAACTGTCCTGTGCCTTCTCTTTTGAGGCTACACACTTAGACATACACGCAACATGAAAGCTTTTCGACTTACAACGTGTTGTTTAGGAAAAACAAGATAATTTCGCACGATGCGGGATTTCCTTAAAACGTGATTTTCTGAAAAATTTTGACGAAAGAAAATTCTCCTTTTGGTTCTCTTTAGATGCTACATGTTAAGACGTACACGCCACAACAATTCTTTTCGAGATACAACGTGTAGTTTTGGAGATACAAGCTAATTTTGTACGATGCGTTATTTCTTCTCGTAAAGAGTTTCCAATGCGTACGTATATGTCTTTACTCTGCAAAATTGTATTTCCTTATGACGTGGTATTCTTACATATCCTTTCGAGAGAAAACTGTCCTGTGCCTTCTCTTTTGAGGCTACACACTTAGACATACACGCAACATGAAAGCTTTTCGACTTACAACGTGTTGTTTAGGAAAAACAAGATAATTTCGCACGATGCGGGATTTCCTTAAAACGTGATTTTCTGAAAAATTTTGACGAAAGAAAATTCTCCTTTTGGTTCTCTTTAGATGCTACATGTTAAGACGTACACGCCACAACAATTCTTTTCGAGATACAACGTGTAGTTTTGGAGATACAAGCTAATTTTGTACGATGCGTTATTTCTTCTCGTAAAGAGTTTCCAATGCGTACGTATATGTCTTTACTCTGCAAAACTGTATTTCCTTATGAAGTGGTATTCTTACATATCCTTTCGAGAGAAAACTGTCCTGTGCCTTCTCTTTTGAAGCTACACACTTAGACGTACACGCAACATGAAAGCTTTTCGACTTACAACGTGTTGTTTAGGAAAAACAAGATAATTTCGCACGATGCGGGATTTCCTTAAAACGTGATTTTCTGAAAAATTTTGACGAAAGAAAATTCTCCTTTTGGTTCTCTTTAGATGCTACATGTTAAGACGTACACGCCACAACAATTCTTTTCGAGATACAACGTGTAGTTTTGGAGATACAAGCTAATTTTGTACGATGCGTTATTTCTTCTCCTAAAGAGTTTCCAATGCGTACGTATATGTCTTTACTCTGCAAAACTGTATTTCCTTATGAAGTGGTATTCTTACATATCCTTTCGAGAGAAAACTGTCCTGTGCCTTCTCTTTTGAGGCTACACACTTAGACATACACGCAACATGAAAGCTTTTCGATTTACAACGTGTTGTTTAGGAAAAACAAGATAATTTCGCACGATGCGGGATTTCCTTAAAACGTGATTTTCTGAAAAATTTTGACGAAAGAAAATTCTCCTTTTGGTTCTCTTTAGATGCTACATGTTAAGACGTACACGCCACAACAATTCTTTTCGAGATACAACGTGTAGTTTTGGAGATACAAGCTAATTTTGTACGATGCGTTATTTCTTCTCGTAAAGAGTTTCCAATGCGTACGTATATGTCTTTACTCTGCAAAACTGTATTTCCTTATGAAGTGGTATTCTTACATATCCTTTCGAGAGAAAACTGTCCTGTGCCTTCTCTTTTGAAGCTACACACTTAGACGTACACGCAACATGAAAGCTTTTCGACTTACAACGTGTTGTTTAGGAAAAACAAGATAATTTCGCACGATGCGGGATTTCCTTAAAACGTGATTTTCTGAAAAATTTTGACGAAAGAAAATTCTCCTTTTGTTTCTCTTTAGATGCTACATGTTAAGACGTACACGCCACAACAATTCTTTTCGAGATACAACGTGTAGTTTTGGAGATACAAGCTAATTTTGTACGATGCGTTATTTCTTCTCGTAGAGTTTCCAATGCGTACGTATATGTCTTTACTCTGCAAAACTGTATTTCCTTATGAAGTGGTATTCTTACGTATCCTTTCGAGAGAAAACTGTCCTGTGCCTTCTCTTTTGAGGCTACACACTTAGACATACACGCAACATGAAAGCTTTTCGACTTACAACGTGTTGTTTAGGAAAAACAAGATAATTTCGCACGATGCGGGATTTCCTTAAAACGTGATTTTCTGAAAAATTTTGACGAAAGAAAATTCTCCTTTTGGTTCTCTTTAGATGCTACATGTTAAGACGTACACGCCACAACAATTCTTTTCGAGATACAACGTGTAGTTTTGGAGATACAAGCTAATTTTGTACGATGCGTTATTTCTTCTCGTAAAGAGTTTCCAATGCGTACGTATATGTCTTTACTCTGCAAAACTGTATTTCCTTATGAAGTGGTATTCTTACATATCCTTTCGAGAGAAAACTGTCCTGTGCCTTCTCTTTTGAGGCTACACACTTAGACATACACGCAACATGAAAGCTTTTCGACTTACAACGTGTTGTTTAGGAAAAACAAGATAATTTCGCACGATGCGGGATTTCCTTAAAACGTGATATTCTGAAAAATTTTGACGAAAGAAAATTCTCCTTTTGGTTCTCTTTAGATGCTACATGTTAAGACGTACACGCCACAACAATTCTTTTCGAGATACAACGTGTAGTTTTGGAGATACAAGCTAATTTTGTACGATGCATTATTTCTTCTCGTAAAGAGTTTCCAATGCGTACGTATATGTCTTTACTCTGCAAAATTGTATTTCCTTATGACGTGGTATTCTTACATATCCTTTCGAGAGAAAACTGTCCTGTGCCTTCTCTTTTGAGGCTACACACTTAGACATACACGCAACATGAAAGCTTTTCGACTTACAACGTGTTGTTTAGGAAAAACAAGATAATTTCGCACGATGCGGGATTTCCTTAAAACGTGATTTTCTGAAAAATTTTGACGAAAGAAAATTCTCCTTTTGGTTCTCTTTAGATGCTACATGTTAAGACGTACACGCCACAACAATTCTTTTCGAGATACAACGTGTAGTTTTGGAGATACAAGCTAATTTTGTACGATGCGTTATTTCTTCTCGTAAAGAGTTTCCAATGCGTACGTATATGTCTTTACTCTGCAAAACTGTATTTCCTTATGAAGTGGTATTCTTACATATCCTTTCGAGAGAAAACTGTCCTGTGCCTTCTCTTTTGAGGCTACACACTTAGACATACACGCAACATGAAAGCTTTTCGACTTACAACGTGTTGTTTAGGAAAAACAAGATAATTTCGCACGATGCGGGATTTCCTTAAAACGTGATTTTCTGAAAAATTTTGACGAAAGAAAATTCTCCTTTTGGTTCTCTTTAGATGCTACATGTTAAGACGTACACGCCACAACAATTCTTTTCGAGATACAACGTGTAGTTTTGGAGATACAAGCTAATTTTGTACGATGCGTTATTTCTTCTCGTAAAGAGTTTCCAATGCGTACGTATATGTCTTTACTCTGCAAAACTGTATTTCCTTATGAAGTGGTATTCTTACATATCCTTTCGAGAGAAAACTGTCCTGTGCCTTCTCTTTTGAGGCTACACACTTAGACATACACGCAACATGAAAGCTTTTCGACTTACAACGTGTTGTTTAGGAAAAACAAGATAATTTCGCACGATGCGGGATTTCCTTAAAACGTGATTTTCTGAAAAATTTTGACGAAAGAAAATTCTCCTTTTGGTTCTCTTTAGATGCTACATGTTAAGACGTACACGCCACAACAATTCTTTTCGAGATACAACGTGTAGTTTTGGAGATACAAGCTAATTTTGTACGATGCGTTATTTCTTCTCGTAGAGTTTCCAATGCGTACGTATATGTCTTTACTCTGCAAAACTGTATTTCCTTATGAAGTGGTATTCTTACGTATCCTTTTGAGAGAAAACTGTCCTGTGCCTTCTCTTTTGAGGCTACACACTTAGACATACACGCAACATGAAAGCTTTTCGACTTACAACGTGTTGTTTAGGAAAAACAAGATAATTTCGCACGATGCGGGATTTCCTTAAAACGTGATTTTCTGAAAAATTTTGACGAAAGAAAATTCTCCTTTTGGTTCTCTTTAGATGTTACATGTTAAGACGTACACGCCACAACAATTCTTTTCGAGATACAACGTGTAGTTTTGGAGATACAAGCTAATTTTGTACGATGCGTTATTTCTTCTCGTAAAGAGTTTCCAATGCGTACGTATATGTCTTTACTCTGCAAAATTGTATTTCCTTATGACGTGGTATTCTTACATATCCTTTCGAGAGAAAACTGTCCTGTGCCTTCTCTTTTGAGGCTACACACTTAGACATACACGCAACATGAAAGCTTTTCGACTTACAACGTGTTGTTTAGGAAAAACAAGATAATTTCGCACGATGCGGGATTTCCTTAAAACGTGATTTTCTGAAAAATTTTGACGAAAGAAAATTCTCCTTTTGGTTCTCTTTAGATGCTACATGTTAAGACGTACACGCCACAACAATTCTTTTCGAGATACAACGTGTAGTTTTGGAGATACAAGCTAATTTTGTACGATGCGTTATTTCTTCTCGTAAAGAGTTTCCAATGCGTACGTATATGTCTTTACTCTGCAAAACTGTATTTCCTTATGAAGTGGTATTCTTACGTATCCTTTCGAGAGAAAACTGTCCTGTGCCTTCTCTTTTGAGGCTACACACTTAGACGTACACGCAACATGAAAGCTTTTCGACTTACAACGTGTTGTTTAGGAAAAACAAGATAATTTCGCACGATGCGGGATTTCCTTAAAACGTGATTTTCTGAAAAATTTTGACGAAAGAAAATTCTCCTTTTGGTTCTCTTTAGATGCTACATGTTAAGACGTACACGCCACAACAATTCTTTTCGAGATACAACGTGTAGTTTTGGAGATACAAGCTAATTTTGTACGATGCGTTATTTCTTCTCGTAAAGAGTTTCCAATGCGTACGTATATGTCTTTACTCTGCAAAACTGTATTTCCTTATGAAGTGGTATTCTTACATATCCTTTCGAGAGAAAACTGTCCTGTGCCTTCTCTTTGGAGGCTACACACTTAGACGTACACGCAACATGAAAGCTTTTCGACTTACAACGTGTTGTTTAGGAAAAACAAGATAATTTCGCACGATGCGGGATTTCCTTAAAACGTGATTTTCTGAAAAATTTTGACGAAAGAAAATTCTCCTTTTGGTTCTCTTTAGATGCTACATGTTAAGACGTACACGCCACAACAATTCTTTTCGAGATACAACGTGTAGTTTTGGAGATACAAGCTAATTTTGTACGATGCGTTATTTCTTCTCGTAAAGAGTTTCCAATGCGTACGTATATGTCTTTACTCTGCAAAACTGTATTTCCTTATGAAGTGGTATTCTTACATATCCTTTCGAGAGAAAACTGTCCTGTGCCTTCTCTTTTGAAGCTACACACTTAGACGTACACGCAACATGAAAGCTTTTCGACTTACAACGTGTTGTTTAGGAAAAACAAGATAATTTCGCACGATGCGGGATTTCCTTAAAACGTGATTTTCTGAAAAATTTTGACGAAAGAAAATTCTCCTTTTGGTTCTCTTTAGATGCTACATGTTAAGACGTACACGCCACAACAATTCTTTTCGAGATACAACGTGTAGTTTTGGAGATACAAGCTAATTTTGTACGATGCGTTATTTCTTCTCCTAAAGAGTTTCCAATGCGTACGTATATGTCTTTACTCTGCAAAACTGTATTTCCTTATGAAGTGGTATTCTTACATATCCTTTCGAGAGAAAACTGTCCTGTGCCTTCTCTTTTGAGGCTACACACTTAGACATACACGCAACATGAAAGCTTTTCGATTTACAACGTGTTGTTTAGGAAAAACAAGATAATTTCGCACGATGCGGGATTTCCTTAAAACGTGATTTTCTGAAAAATTTTGACGAAAGAAAATTCTCCTTTTGGTTCTCTTTAGATGCTACATGTTAAGACGTACACGCCACAACAATTCTTTTCGAGATACAACGTGTAGTTTTGGAGATACAAGCTAATTTTGTACGATGCGTTATTTCTTCTCGTAAAGAGTTTCCAATGCGTACGTATATGTCTTTACTCTGCAAAACTGTATTTCCTTATGAAGTGGTATTCTTACATATCCTTTCGAGAGAAAACTGTCCTGTGCCTTCTCTTTTGAAGCTACACACTTAGACGTACACGCAACATGAAAGCTTTTCGACTTACAACGTGTTGTTTAGGAAAAACAAGATAATTTCGCACGATGCGGGATTTCCTTAAAACGTGATTTTCTGAAAAATTTTGACGAAAGAAAATTCTCATTTTGTTTCTCTTTAGATGCTACATGTTAAGACGTACACGCCACAACAATTCTTTTCGAGATACAACGTGTAGTTTTGGAGATACAAGCTAATTTTGTACGATGCGTTATTTCTTCTCGTAGAGTTTCCAATGCGTACGTATATGTCTTTACTCTGCAAAACTGTATTTCCTTATGAAGTGGTATTCTTACGTATCCTTTCGAGAGAAAACTGTCCTGTGCCTTCTCTTTTGAGGCTACACACTTAGACATACACGCAACATGAAAGCTTTTCGACTTACAACGTGTTGTTTAGGAAAAACAAGATAATTTCGCACGATGCGGGATTTCCTTAAAACGTGATTTTCTGAAAAATTTTGACGAAAGAAAATTCTCCTTTTGGTTCTCTTTAGATGCTACATGTTAAGACGTACACGCCACAACAATTCTTTTCGAGATACAACGTGTAGTTTTGGAGATACAAGCTAATTTTGTACGATGCGTTATTTCTTCTCGTAAAGAGTTTCCAATGCGTACGTATATGTCTTTACTCTGCAAAACTGTATTTCCTTATGAAGTGGTATTCTTACATATCCTTTCGAGAGAAAACTGTCCTGTGCCTTCTCTTTTGAGGCTACACACTTAGACATACACGCAACATGAAAGCTTTTCGACTTACAACGTGTTGTTTAGGAAAAACAAGATAATTTCGCACGATGCGGGATTTCCTTAAAACGTGATATTCTGAAAAATTTTGACGAAAGAAAATTCTCCTTTTGGTTCTCTTTAGATGCTACATGTTAAGACGTACACGCCACAACAATTCTTTTCGAGATACAACGTGTAGTTTTGGAGATACAAGCTAATTTTGTACGATGCATTATTTCTTCTCGTAAAGAGTTTCCAATGCGTACGTATATGTCTTTACTCTGCAAAATTGTATTTCCTTATGACGTGGTATTCTTACATATCCTTTCGAGAGAAAACTGTCCTGTGCCTTCTCTTTTGAGGCTACACACTTAGACATACACGCAACATGAAAGCTTTTCGACTTACAACGTGTTGTTTAGGAAAAACAAGATAATTTCGCACGATGCGGGATTTCCTTAAAACGTGATTTTCTGAAAAATTTTGACGAAAGAAAATTTTCCTTTTGGTTCTCTTTAGATGCTACATGTTAAGACGTACACGCCACAACAATTCTTTTCGAGATACAACGTGTAGTTTTGGAGATACAATCTAATTTTGTACGATGCGTTATTTCTTCTCGTAAAGAGTTTCCAATGCGTACGTATATGTCTTTACTCTGCAAAACTGTATTTCCTTATGAAGTGGTATTCTTACGTATCCTTTCGAGAGAAAACTGTCCTGTGCCTTCTCTTTTGAGGCTACACACTTAGACGTACACGCAACATGAAAGCTTTTCGACTTACAACGTGTTGTTTAGGAAAAACAAGATAATTTCGCACGATGCGGGATTTCCTTAAAACGTGATTTTCTGAAAAATTTTGACGAAAGAAAATTCTCCTTTTGGTTCTCTTTAGATGCTACATGTTAAGACGTACACGCCACAACAATTCTTTTCGAGATACAACGTGTAGTTTTGGAGATACAAGCTAATTTTGTACGATGCGTTATTTCTTCTCGTAAAGAGTTTCCAATGCGTACGTATATGTCTTTACGCTGCAAAACTGTATTTCCTTATGAAGTGGTATTCTTACATATCCTTTCGAGAGAAAACTGTCCTGTGCCTTCTCTTTTGAGGCTACACACTTAGACATACACGCAACATGAAAGCTTTTCGACTTACAACGTGTTGTTTAGGAAAAACAAGATAATTTCGCACGATGCGGGATTTCCTTAAAACGTGATTTTCTGAAAAATTTTGACGAAAGAAAATTCTCCTTTTGGTTCTCTTTAGATGCTACATGTTAAGACGTACACGCCACAACAATTCTTTTCGAGATACAACGTGTAGTTTTGGAGATACAAGCTAATTTTGTACGATGCGTTATTTCTTCTCGTAAAGAGTTTCCAATGCGTACGTATATGTCTTTACTCTGCAAAACTGTATTTCCTTATGAAGTGGTATTCTTACATATCCTTTCGAGAGAAAACTGTCCTGTGCCTTCTCTTTTGAAGCTACACACTTAGACGTACACGCAACATGAAAGCTTTTCGACTTACAACGTGTTGTTTAGGAAAAACAAGATAATTTCGCACGATGCGGGATTTCCTTAAAACGTGATTTTCTGAAAAATTTTGACGAAAGAAAATTCTCCTTTTGGTTCTCTTTAGATGCTACATGTTAAGACGTACACGCCACAACAATTCTTTTCGAGATACAACGTGTAGTTTTGGAGATACAAGCTAATTTTGTACGATGCGTTATTTCTTCTCCTAAAGAGTTTCCAATGCGTACGTATATGTCTTTACTCTGCAAAACTGTATTTCCTTATGAAGTGGTATTCTTACATATCCTTTCGAGAGAAAACTGTCCTGTGCCTTCTCTTTTGAGGCTACACACTTAGACATACACGCAACATGAAAGCTTTTCGATTTACAACGTGTTGTTTAGGAAAAACAAGATAATTTCGCACGATGCGGGATTTCCTTAAAACGTGATTTTCTGAAAAATTTTGACGAAAGAAAATTCTCCTTTTGGTTCTCTTTAGATGCTACATGTTAAGACGTACACGCCACAACAATTCTTTTCGAGATACAACGTGTAGTTTTGGAGATACAAGCTAATTTTGTACGATGCGTTATTTCTTCTCGTAAAGAGTTTCCAATGCGTACGTATATGTCTTTACTCTGCAAAACTGTATTTCCTTATGAAGTGGTATTCTTACATATCCTTTCGAGAGAAAACTGTCCTGTGCCTTCTCTTTTGAAGCTACACACTTAGACGTACACGCAACATGAAAGCTTTTCGACTTACAACGTGTTGTTTAGGAAAAACAAGATAATTTCGCACGATGCGGGATTTCCTTAAAACGTGATTTTCTGAAAAATTTTGACGAAAGAAAATTCTCATTTTGTTTCTCTTTAGATGCTACATGTTAAGACGTACACGCCACAACAATTCTTTTCGAGATACAACGTGTAGTTTTGGAGATACAAGCTAATTTTGTACGATGCGTTATTTCTTCTCGTAGAGTTTCCAATGCGTACGTATATGTCTTTACTCTGCAAAACTGTATTTCCTTATGAAGTGGTATTCTTACGTATCCTTTCGAGAGAAAACTGTCCTGTGCCTTCTCTTTTGAGGCTACACACTTAGACATACACGCAACATGAAAGCTTTTCGACTTACAACGTGTTGTTTAGGAAAAACAAGATAATTTCGCACGATGCGGGATTTCCTTAAAACGTGATTTTCTGAAAAATTTTGACGAAAGAAAATTCTCCTTTTGGTTCTCTTTAGATGCTACATGTTAAGACGTACACGCCACAACAATTCTTTTCGAGATACAACGTGTAGTTTTGGAGATACAAGCTAATTTTGTACGATGCGTTATTTCTTCTCGTAAAGAGTTTCCAATGCGTACGTATATGTCTTTACTCTGCAAAACTGTATTTCCTTATGAAGTGGTATTCTTACATATCCTTTCGAGAGAAAACTGTCCTGTGCCTTCTCTTTTGAGGCTACACACTTAGACATACACGCAACATGAAAGCTTTTCGACTTACAACGTGTTGTTTAGGAAAAACAAGATAATTTCGCACGATGCGGGATTTCCTTAAAACGTGATATTCTGAAAAATTTTGACGAAAGAAAATTCTCCTTTTGGTTCTCTTTAGATGCTACATGTTAAGACGTACACGCCACAACAATTCTTTTCGAGATACAACGTGTAGTTTTGGAGATACAAGCTAATTTTGTACGATGCATTATTTCTTCTCGTAAAGAGTTTCCAATGCGTACGTATATGTCTTTACTCTGCAAAATTGTATTTCCTTATGACGTGGTATTCTTACATATCCTTTCGAGAGAAAACTGTCCTGTGCCTTCTCTTTTGAGGCTACACACTTAGACATACACGCAACATGAAAGCTTTTCGACTTACAACGTGTTGTTTAGGAAAAACAAGATAATTTCGCACGATGCGGGATTTCCTTAAAACGTGATTTTCTGAAAAATTTTGACGAAAGAAAATTTTCCTTTTGGTTCTCTTTAGATGCTACATGTTAAGACGTACACGCCACAACAATTCTTTTCGAGATACAACGTGTAGTTTTGGAGATACAATCTAATTTTGTACGATGCGTTATTTCTTCTCGTAAAGAGTTTCCAATGCGTACGTATATGTCTTTACTCTGCAAAACTGTATTTCCTTATGAAGTGGTATTCTTACGTATCCTTTCGAGAGAAAACTGTCCTGTGCCTTCTCTTTTGAGGCTACACACTTAGACGTACACGCAACATGAAAGCTTTTCGACTTACAACGTGTTGTTTAGGAAAAACAAGATAATTTCGCACGATGCGGGATTTCCTTAAAACGTGATTTTCTGAAAAATTTTGACGAAAGAAAATTCTCCTTTTGGTTCTCTTTAGATGCTACATGTTAAGACGTACACGCCACAACAATTCTTTTCGAGATACAACGTGTAGTTTTGGAGATACAAGCTAATTTTGTACGATGCGTTATTTCTTCTCGTAAAGAGTTTCCAATGCGTACGTATATGTCTTTACGCTGCAAAACTGTATTTCCTTATGAAGTGGTATTCTTACATATCCTTTCGAGAGAAAACTGTCCTGTGCCTTCTCTTTTGAGGCTACACACTTAGACATACACGCAACATGAAAGCTTTTCGACTTACAACGTGTTGTTTAGGAAAAACAAGATAATTTCGCACGATGCGGGATTTCCTTAAAACGTGATTTTCTGAAAAATTTTGACGAAAGAAAATTCTCCTTTTGGTTCTCTTTAGATGCTACATGTTAAGACGTACACGCCACAACAATTCTTTTCGAGATACAACGTGTAGTTTTGGAGATACAAGCTAATTTTGTACGATGCGTTATTTCTTCTCGTAAAGAGTTTCCAATGCGTACGTATATGTCTTTACTCTGCAAAACTGTATTTCCTTATGAAGTGGTATTCTTACATATCCTTTCGAGAGAAAACTGTCCTGTGCCTTCTCTTTTGAAGCTACACACTTAGACGTACACGCAACATGAAAGCTTTTCGACTTACAACGTGTTGTTTAGGAAAAACAAGATAATTTCGCACGATGCGGGATTTCCTTAAAACGTGATTTTCTGAAAAATTTTGACGAAAGAAAATTCTCCTTTTGGTTCTCTTTAGATGCTACATGTTAAGACGTACACGCCACAACAATTCTTTTCGAGATACAACGTGTAGTTTTGGAGATACAAGCTAAGTTTGTACGATGCGTTATTTCTTCTCGTAAAGAGTTTCCAATGCGTACGTATATGTCTTTACTCTGCAAAACTGTATTTCCTTATGAAGTGGTATTCTTACATATCCTTTCGAGAGAAAACTGTCCTGTGCCTTCTCTTTTGAGGCTACACACTTAGACATACACGCAACATGAAAGCTTTTCGACTCACAACGTGTTGTTTAGGAAAAACAAGATAATTTCGCACGATGCGGGATTTCCTTAAAACGTGATTTTCTGAAAAATTTTGACGAAAGAAAATTCTCCTTTTGGTTCTCTTTAGATGCTACATGTTAAGACGTACACGCCACAACAATTCTTTTCGAGATACAACGTGTAGTTTTGGAGATACAAGCTAATTTTGTACGATGCGTTATTTCTTCTCGTAAAGAGTTTCCAATGCGTACGTATATGTCTTTACTCTGCAAAACTGTATTTCCTTATGAAGTGGTATTCTTACATATCCTTTCGAGAGAAAACTGTCCTGTGCCTTCTCTTTTGAGGCTACACACTTAGACATACACGCAACATGAAAGCTTTTCGACTTACAACGTGTTGTTTAGGAAAAACAAGATAATTTCGCACGATGCGGGATTTCCTTAAAACGTGATTTTCTGAAAAATTTTGACGAAAGAAAATTCTCCTTTTGGTTCTCTTTAGATGCTACATGTTAAGACGTACACGCCACAACAATTCTTTTCGAGATACAACGTGTAGTTTTGGAGATACAAGCTAAGTTTGTACGATGCGTTATTTCTTCTCGTAAAGAGTTTCCAATGCGTACGTATATGTCTTTACTCTGCAAAACTGTATTTCCTTATGAAGTGGTATTCTTACATATCCTTTCGAGAGAAAACTGTCCCGTGCCTTCTCTTTTGAGGCTACACACTTAGACATACACGCAACATGAAAGCTTTTAGACTTACAAAGTGTTGTTTAGGAAAAACAAGATAATTTCGCACGATGCGGGATTTCCTTAAAACGTGATTTTCTGAAAAATTTTGACGAAAGAAAATTCTCCTTTTGTTTCTCTTTAGATGCTACATGTTAAGACGTACACGCCACAACAATTCTTTTCGAGATACAACGTGTAGTTTTGGAGATACAAGCTAATATTGTACGATGCGTTATTTCTTCTCGTAAAGAGTTTCCAATGCGTACGTATATGTCTTTACTCTGCAAAACTGTATTTCCTTATGAAGTGGTATTCTTACATATCCTTTCGAGAGAAAACTGTCCTGTGCCTTCTCTTTTGAGGCTACACACTTAGACATACACGCAACATGAAAGCTTTTCGACTTACAACGTGTTGTTTAGGAAAAACAAGATAATTTCGCACGATGCGGGATTTCCTTAAAACGTGATTTTCTGAAAAATTTTGACGAAAGAAAATTCTCCTTTTGGTTCTCTTTAGATGCTACATGTTAAGACGTACACGCCACAACAATTCTTTTCGAGATACAACGTGTAGTTTTGGAGATACAAGCTAATTTTGTACGATGCGTTATTTCTTCTCATAAAGAGTTTCCAATGCGTACGTATATGTCTTTACTCTGCAAAACTGTATTTCCTTATGAAGTGGTATTCTTACATATCCTTTCGAGAGAAAACTGTCCTGTGCCTTCTCTTTTGAGGCTACACACTTAGACATACACGCAACATGAAAGCTTTTCGACTTACAACGTGTTGTTTAGGAAAAACAAGATAATTTCGCACGATGCGGGATTTCCTTAAAACGTGATTTTCTGAAAAATTTTGACGAAAGAAAATTCTCCTTTTGGTTCTCTTCAGATGCTACATGTTAAGACGTACATGCCACAACAATTCTTTTCGAGATACAACGTGTAGTTTTGGAGATACAAGCTAATTTTGTACGATGCGTTATTTCTTCTCGTAAAGAGTTTCCAATGCGTACGTATATGTCTTTACTCTGCAAAACTGTATTTCCTTATGAAGTGGTATTCTTACGTATCCTTTCGAGAGAAAACTGTCCTGTGCCTTCTCTTTTGAGGCTACACACTTAGACGTACACGCAACATGAAAGCTTTTCGACTTACAACGTGTTGTTTAGGAAAAACAAGATAATTTCGCACGATGCGGGATTTCCTTAAAACGTGATTTTCTGAAAAATTTTGACGAAAGAAAATTCTCCTTTTGGTTCTCTTTAGATGCTACATGTTAAGACGTACACGCCACAACAATTCTTTTCGAGATACAACGTGTAGTTTTGGAGATACAAGCTAATTTTGTACGATGCGTTATTTCTTCTCGTAAAGAGTTTCCAATGCGTACGTATATGTCTTTACTCTGCAAAACTGTATTTCCTTATGAAGTGGTATTCTTACGTATCCTTTCGAGAGAAAACTGTCCTGTGCCTTCTCTTTTGAGGCTACACACTTAGACATACACGCAACATGAAAGCTTTTCGACTTACAACGTGTTGTTTAGGAAAAACAGGATAATTTCGCACGATGCGGGATTTCCTTAAAACGTGATTTTCTGAAAAATTTTGACGAAAGAAAATTCTCCTTTTGGTTCTCTTTAGATGCTACATGTTAAGACGTACACGCCACAACAATTCTTTTCGAGATACAACGTGTAGTTTTGGAGATACAAGCTAATTTTGTACGATGCTTTATTTCTTCTCGTAAAGAGTTTCCAATGCGTACGTATATGTCTTTACTCTGCAAAACTGTATTTCCTTATGAAGTGGTATTCTTACATATCCTTTCGAGAGAAAACTGTCCTGTGCCTTCTCTTTTGAGGCTACACACTTAGACATACACGCAACATGAAAGCTTTTCGACTTACAACGTGTTGTTTAGGAAAAACAAGATAATTTCGCACGATGCGGGATTTCCTTAAAACGTGATATTCTGAAAAATTTTGACGAAAGAAAATTCTCCTTTTGGTTCTCTTTAGATGCTACATGTTAAGACGTACACGCCACAACAATTCTTTCGAGATACAACGTGTAGTTTTGGAGATACAAGCTAATTTTGTACGATGCGTTATTTCTTCTCGTAAAGAGTTTCCAATGCGTACGTATATGTCTTTACTCTGCAAAATTGTATTTCCTTATGAAGTGGTATTCTTACATATCCTTTCGAGAGAAAACTGTCCTGTGCCTTCTCTTTTGAGGCTACACACTTAGACATACACGCAACATGAAAGCTTTTCGACTTACAACGTGTTGTTTAGGAAAAACAAGATAATTTCGCACGATGCGGGATTTCCTTAAAACGTGATTTTCTGAAAAATTTTGACGAAAGAAAATTCTCCTTTTGGTTCTCTTTAGATGCTACATGTTAAGACGTACACGCCACAACAATTCTTTTCGAGATACAACGTGGAGTTTTGGAGATACAAGCTAATTTTGTACGATGCGTTATTTCTTCTCGTAAAGAGTTTCCAATGCGTACGTGTATGTCTTTACTCTGCAAAACTGTATTTCCTTATGAAGTGGTATTCTTACATATCCTTTCGAGAGAAAACTGTCCTGTGCCTTCTCTTTTGAGGCTACACACTTAGACATACACGCAACATGAAAGCTTTTCGACTTACAACGTGTTGTTTAGGAAAAACAAGATAATTTCGCACGATGCGGGATTTCCTTAAAACGTGATTTTCTGAAAAATTTTGACGAAAGAAAATTCTCCTTTTGGTTCTCTTTAGATGCTACATGTTAAGACGTACACGCCACAACAATTCTTTTCGAGATACAACGTGTAGTTTTGGAGATACAAGCTAATTTTGTACGATGCGTTATTTCTTCTCGTAAAGAGTTTCCAATGCGTACGTATATGTCTTTACTCTGCAAAACTGTATTTCCTTATGAAGTGGTATTCTTACGTATCCTTTCGAGAGAAAACTGTCCTGTGCCTTCTCTTTTGAGGCTACACACTTAGACATACACGCAACATGAAAGCTTTTCGACTTACAACGTGTTGTTTAGGAAAAACAAGATAATTTCGCACGATGCGGGATTTCCTTAAAACGTGATTTTCTGAAAAATTTTGACGAAAGAAAATTCTCCTTTTGGTTCTCTTTAGATGCTACATGTTAAGACGTACACGCCACAACAATTCTTTTCGAGATACAACGTGTAGTTTTGGAGATACAAGCTAATTTTGTACGATGCGTTATTTCTTCTCGTAAAGAGTTTCCAATGCGTACGTATATGTCTTTATGCTGCAAAACTGTATTTCCTTATGAAGTGGTATTCTTACATATCCTTTCGAGAGAAAACTGTCCTGTGCCTTCTCTTTTGAGGCTACACACTTAGACATACACGCAACATGAAAGCTTTTCGACTTACAACGTGTTGTTTAGGAAAAACAAGATAATTTCGCACGATGCGGGATTTCCTTAAAACGTGATTTTCTGAAAAATTTTGACGAAAGAAAATTCTCCTTTTGGTTCTCTTTAGATGCTACATGTTAAGACGTACACGCCACAACAATTCTTTTCGAGATACAACGTGTAGTTTTGGAGATACAAGCTAATTTTGTACGATGCGTTATTTCTTCTCGTAAAGAGTTTCCAATGCGTACGTATATGTCTTTACTCTGCAAAACTGTATTTCCTTATGAAGTGGTATTCTTACGTATCCTTTCGAGAGAAAACTGTCCTGTGCCTTCTCTTTTGAGGCTACACACTTAGACATACACGCAACATGAAAGCTTTTCGACTTACAACGTGTTGTTTAGGAAAAACAAGATAATTTCGCACGATGCGGGATTTCCTTAAAACGTGATTTTCTGAAAAATTTTGACGAAAGAAAATTCTCCTTTTGGTTCTCTTTAGATGCTACATGTTAAGACGTACACGCCACAACAATTCTTTTCGAGATACAACGTGTAGTTTTGGAGATACAAGCTAATTTTGTACGATGCGTTATTTCTTCTCATAAAGAGTTTCCAATGCGTACGTATATGTCTTTACTCTGCAAAACTGTATTTCCTTATGAAGTGGTATTCTTACGTATCCTTTCGAGAGAAAACTGTCCTGTGCCTTCTCTTTTGAGGCTACACACTTAGACGTACACGCAACATGAAAGCTTTTCGACTTACAACGTGTTGTTTAGGAAAAACAAGATAATTTCGCACGATGCGGGATTTCCTTAAAACGTGATTTTCTGAAAAATTTTGACGAAAGAAAATTCTCCTTTTGGTTCTCTTTAGATGCTACATGTTAAGACGTACACGCCACAACAATTCTTTTCGAGATACAACGTGTAGTTTTGGAGATACAAGCTAATTTTGTACGATGCGTTATTTCTTCTCGTAAAGAGTTTCCAATGCGTACGTATATGTCTTTACGCTGCAAAACTGTATTTCCTTATGAAGTGGTATTCTTACATATCCTTTCGAGAGAAAACTGTCCTGTGCCTTCTCTTTTGAGGCTACACACTTAGACATACACGCAACATGAAAGCTTTTCGACTTACAACGTGTTGTTTAGGAAAAACAAGATAATTTCGCACGATGCGGGATTTCCTTAAAACGTGATTTTCTGAAAAATTTTGACGAAAGAAAATTCTCCTTTTGGTTCTCTTTAGATGCTACATGTTAAGACGTACACGCCACAACAATTCTTTTCGAGATACAACGTGTAGTTTTGGAGATACAAGCTAATTTTGTACGATGCGTTATTTCTTCTCGTAAAGAGTTTCCAATGCGTACGTATATGTCTTTACGCTGCAAAACTGTATTTCCTTATGAAGTGGTATTCTTACATATCCTTTCGAGAGAAAACTGTCCTGTGCCTTCTCTTTTGAGGCTACACACTTAGACATACACGCAACATGAAAGCTTTTCGACTTACAACGTGTTGTTTAGGAAAAACAAGATAATTTCGCACGATGCGGGATTTCCTTAAAACGTGATTTTCTGAAAAATTTTGACGAAAGAAAATTCTCCTTTTGGTTCTCTTTAGATGCTACATGTTAAGACGTACACGCCACAACAATTCTTTTCGAGATACAACGTGTAGTTTTGGAGATACAAGCTAATTTTGTACGATGCGTTATTTCTTCTCGTAAAGAGTTTCCAATGCGTACGTATATGTCTTTACTCTGCAAAACTGTATTTCCTTATGAAGTGGTATTCTTACATATCCTTTCGAGAGAAAACTGTCCTGTGCCTTCTCTTTTGAGGCTACACACTTAGACATACACGCAACATGAAAGCTTTTCGACTTACAACGTGTTTTTTAGGAAAAACAAGATAATTTCGCACGATGCGGGATTTCCTTAAAACGTGATTTTCTGAAAAATTTTGACGAAAGAAAATTCTCCTTTTGGTTCTCTTTAGATGCTACATGTTAAGACGTACACGCCACAACAATTCTTTTCGAGATACAACGTGTAGTTTTGGAGATACAAGCTAATTTTGTACGATGCGTTATTTCTTCTCGTAGAGTTTCCAATGCGTACGTATATGTCTTTACTCTGCAAAACTGTATTTCCTTATGAAGTGGTATTCTTACGTATCCTTTCGAGAGAAAACTGTCCTGTGCCTTCTCTTTTGAGGCTACACACTTAGACATACACGCAACATGAAAGCTTTTCGACTTACAACGTGTTGTTTAGGAAAAACAAGATAATTTCGCACGATGCGGGATTTCCTTAAAACGTGATTTTCTGAAAAATTTTGACGAAAGAAAATTCTCCTTTTGGTTCTCTTTAGATGCTACATGTTAAGACGTACACGCCACAACAATTCTTTTCGAGATACAACGTGTAGTTTTGGAGATACAAGCTAATTTTGTACGATGCGTTATTTCTTCTCGTAAAGAGTTTCCAATGCGTACGTATATGTCTTTACGCTGCAAAACTGTATTTCCTTATGAAGTGGTATTCTTACATATCCTTTCGAGAGAAAACTGTCCTGTGCCTTCTCTTTTGAGGCTACACACTTAGACATACACGCAACATGAAAGCTTTTCGACTTACAACGTGTTGTTTAGGAAAAACAAGATAATTTCGCACGATGCGGGATTTCCTTAAAACGTGATTTTCTGAAAAATTTTGACGAAAGAAAATTCTCCTTTTGGTTCTCTTTAGATGCTACATGTTAAGACGTACACGCCACAACAATTCTTTTCGAGATACAACGTGTAGTTTTGGAGATACAAGCTAATTTTGTACGATGCGTTATTTCTTCTCGTAAAGAGTTTCCAATGCGTACGTATATGTCTTTACTCTGCAAAACTGTATTTCCTTATGAAGTGGTATTCTTACATATCCTTTCGAGAGAAAACTGTCCTGTGCCTTCTCTTTTGAGGCTACACACTTAGACATACACGCAACATGAAAGCTTTTCGACTTACAACGTGTTGTTTAGGAAAAACAAGATAATTTCGCACGATGCGGGATTTCCTTAAAACGTGATTTTCTGAAAAATTTTGACGAAAGAAAATTCTCCTTTTGGTTCTCTTTAGATGCTACATGTTAAGACGTACACGCCACAACAATTCTTTTCGAGATACAACGTGTAGTTTTGGAGATACAAGCTAATTTTGTACGATGCGTTATTTCTTCTCGTAGAGTTTCCAATGCGTACGTATATGTCTTTACTCTGCAAAACTGTATTTCCTTATGAAGTGGTATTCTTACGTATCCTTTCGAGAGAAAACTGTCCTGTGCCTTCTCTTTTGAGGCTACACACTTAGACATACACGCAACATGAAAGCATTTCGACTTACAACGTGTTGTTTAGGAAAAACAAGATAATTTCGCACGATGCGGGATTTCCTTAAAACGTGATTTTCTGAAAAATTTTGACGAAAGAAAATTCTCCTTTTGGTTCTCTTTAGATGCTACATGTTAAGACGTACACGCCACAACAATTCTTTTCGAGATACAACGTGTAGTTTTGGAGATACAAGCTAATTTTGTACGATGCGTTATTTCTTCTCGTAAAGAGTTTCCAATGCGTACGTATATGTCTTTACTCTGCAAAACTGTATTTCCTTATGAAGTGGTATTCTTACGTATCCTTTCGAGAGAAAACTGTCCTGTGCCTTCTCTTTTGAGGCTACACACTTAGACGTACACGCAACATGAAAGCTTTTCGACTTACAACGTGTTGTTTAGGAAAAACAAGATAATTTCGCACGATGCGGGATTTCCTTAAAACGTGATTTTCTGAAAAATTTTGACGAAAGAAAATTCTCCTTTTGGTTCTCTTTAGATGCTACATGTTAAGACGTACACGCCACAACAATTCTTTTCGAGATACAACGTGTAGTTTTGGAGATACAAGCTAATTTTGTACGATGCCTTATTTCTTCTCGTAAAGAGTTTCCAATGCGTACGTATATGTCTTTACGCTGCAAAACTGTATTTCCTTATGAAGTGGTATTCTTACATATCCTTTCGAGAGAAAACTGTCCTGTGCCTTCTCTTTTGAGGCTACACACTTAGACATACACGCAACATGAAAGCTTTTCGACTTACAACGTGTTGTTTAGGAAAAACAAGATAATTTCGCACGATGCGGGATTTCCTTAAAACGTGATTTTTTGAAAAATTTTGACGAAAGAAAATTCTCCTTTTGGTTCTCTTTAGATGCTACATGTTAAGACGTACAGGCCACAACAATTCTTTTCGAGATACAACGTGTAGTTTTGGAGATACAAGCTAATTTTGTACGATGCGCTATTTCTTCTCGTAAAGAGTTTCCAATGCGTACGTATATGTCTTTACTCTGCAAAACTGTATTTCCTTATGATGTGGTATTCTTACATATCCTGTCGAGAGAAAACTGTCCTGTGCCTTCTCTTTTGAGGCTACACACTTAGACATACACGCAACATGAAAGCTTTTCGACTTACAACGTGTTGTTTAGGAAAAACAAGATAATTTCGCACGATGCGGGATTTCCTTAAAACGTGATTTTCTGAAAAATTTTGACGAAAGAAAATTCTCCTTTTGGTTCTCTTTAGATGCTACATGTTAAGACGTACACGCCACAACAATTCTTTTCGAGATACAACGTGTAGTTTTGGAGATACAAGCTAATTTTGTACGATGCGTTATTTCTTCTCGTAAAGAGTTTCCAATGCGTACGTATATGTCTTTACGCTGCAAAACTGTATTTCCTTATGAAGTGGTATTCTTACATATCCTTTCGAGAGAAAACTGTCCTGTGCCTTCTCTTTTGAGGCTACACACTTAGACATACACGCAACATGAAAGCTTTTCGACTTACAACGTGTTGTTTAGGAAAAACAAGATAATTTCGCACGATGCGGGATTTCCTTAAAACGTGATTTTCTGAAAAATTTTGACGAAAGAAAATTCTCCTTTTGGTTCTCTTTAGATGCTACTTGTTAAGACGTACACGCCACAACAATTCTTTTCGAGATACAACGTGTAGTTTTGGAGATACAAGCTAATTTTGTACGATGCGTTATTTCTTCTCGTAAAGAGTTTCCAATGCGTACGTATATGTCTTTACTCTGCAAAACTGTATTTCCTTATGAAGTGGTATTCTTACATATCCTTTCGAGAGAAAACTGTCCTGTGCCTTCTCTTTTGAGGCTACACACTTAGACATACACGCAACATGAAAGCTTTTCGACTTACAACGTGTTGTTTAGGAAAAACAAGATAATTTCGCACGATGCGGGATTTCCTTAAAACGTGATTTTCTGAAAAATTTTGACGAAAGAAAATTCTCCTTTTGGTTCTCTTTAGATGCTACATGTTAAGACGTACACGCCACAACAATTCTTTTCGAGATACAACGTGTAGTTTTGGAGATACAAGCTAATTTTGTACGATGCGTTATTTCTTCTCGTAAAGAGTTTCCAATGCGTACGTATATGTCTTTACTCTGCAAAACTGTATTTCCTTATGAAGTGGTATTCTTACATATCCTTTCGAGAGAAAACTGTCCTGTGCCTTCTCTTTTGAGGCTACACACTTAGACATACACGCAACATGAAAGCTTTTCGACTTACAACGTGTTGTTTAGGAAAAACAAGATAATTTCGCACGATGCGGGATTTCCTTAAAACGTGATTTTCTGAAAAATTTTGACGAAAGAAAATTCTCCTTTTGGTTCTCTTTAGATGCTACATGTTAAGACGTACACGCCACAACAATTCTTTTCGAGATACAACGTGTAGTTTTGGAGATACAAGCTAATTTTGTACGATGCGCTATTTCTTCTCGTAAAGAGTTTCCAATGCGTACGTATATGTCTTTACTCTGCAAAACTGTATTTCCTTATGAAGTGGTATTCTTACATATCCTTTCAAGAGAAAACTGTCCTGTGCCTTCTCTTTTGAGGCTACACACTTAGACATACACGCAACATGAAAGCTTTTCGACTTACAACGTGTTGTTTAGGAAAAACAAGATAATTTCGCACGATGCGGGATTTCCTTAAAACGTGATTTTCTGAAAAATTTTGACGAAAGAAAATTCTCCTTTTGGTTCTCTTTAGATGCTACATGTTAAGACGTACACGCCACAACAATTCTTTTCGAGATACAACGTGTAGTTTTGGAGATACAAGCTAATTTTGTACGATGCGTTATTTCTTCTCGTAAAGAGTTTCCAATGCGTACGTATATGTCTTTACTCTGCAAAACTGTATTTCCTTATGAAGTGGTATTCTTACATATCCTTTCGAGAGAAAACTGTCCTGTGCCTTCTCTTTTGAAGCTACACACTTAGACGTACACGCAACATGAAAGCTTTTCGACTTACAACGTGTTGTTTAGGAAAAACAAGATAATTTCGCACGATGCGGGATTTCCTTAAAACGTGATTTTCTGAAAAATTTTGACGAAAGAAAATTCTCCTTTTGGTTCTCTTTAGATGCTACATGTTAAGACGTACACGCCACAACAATTCTTTTCGAGATACAACGTGTAGTTTTGGAGATACAAGCTAAGTTTGTACGATGCGTTATTTCTTCTCGTAAAGAGTTTCCAATGCGTACGTATATGTCTTTACTCTGCAAAACTGTATTTCCTTATGAAGTGGTATTCTTACATATCCATTCGAGAGAAAACTGTCCTGTGCCTTCTCTTTTGAGGCTACACACTTAGACATACACGCAACATGAAAGCTTTTCGATTTACAACGTGTTGTTTAGGAAAAACAAGATAATTTCGCACGATGCGGGATTTCCTTAAAACGTGATTTTCTGAAAAATTTTGACGAAAGAAAATTCTCCTTTTGGTTCTCTTTAGATGCTACATGTTAAGACGTACACGCCACAACAATTCTTTTCGAGATACAACGTGTAGTTTTGGAGATACAAGCTAATTTTGTACGATGCGTTATTTCTTCTCGTAAAGAGTTTCCAATGCGTACGTATATGTCTTTACTCTGCAAAACTGTATTTCCTTATGAAGTGGTATTCTTACATATCCTTTCGAGAGAAAACTGTCCCGTGCCTTCTCTTTTGAGGCTACACACTTAGACATACACGCAACATGAAAGCTTTTAGACTTACAACGTGTTGTTTAGGAAAAACAAGATAATTTCGCACGATGAGGGATTTCCTTAAAACGTGATTTTCTGAAAAATTTTGACGAAAGAAAATTCTCCTTTTGGTTCTCTTTAGATGCTACATGTTAAGACGTACACGCCACAACAATTCTTTTCGAGATACAACGTGTAGTTTTGGAGATACAAGCTAATATTGTACGATGCGTTATTTCTTCTCGTAAAGAGTTTCCAATGCGTAAGTATATGTCTTTACTCTGCAAAACTGTATTTCCTTATGAAGTGGTATTCTTACATATCCTTTCGAGAGAAAACTGTCCTGTGCCTTCTCTTTTGAGGCTACACACTTAGACATACACGCAACATGAAAGCTTTTCGACTTACAACGTGTTGTTTAGGAAAAACAAGATAATTTCGCACGATGCGGGATTTCCTTAAAACGTGATTTTCTGAAAAATTTTGACGAAAGAAAATTCTCCTTTTGGTTCTCTTTAGATGCTACATGTTAAGACGTACACGCCACAACAATTCTTTTCGAGATACAACGTGTAGTTTTGGAGATACAAGCTAATTTTGTACGATGCGTTATTTCTTCTCATAAAGAGTTTCCAATGCGTACGTATATGTCTTTACTCTGCAAAACTGTATTTCCTTATGAAGTGGTATTCTTACATATCCTTTCGAGAGAAAACTGTCCTGTGCCTTCTCTTTTGAGGCTACACACTTAGACATACACGCAACATGAAAGCTTTTCGACTTACAACGTGTTGTTTAGGAAAAACAAGATAATTTCGCACGATGCGGGATTTCCTTAAAACGTGATTTTCTGAAAAATTTTGACGAAAGAAAATTCTCCTTTTGGTTCTCTTTAGATGCTACATGTTAAGACGTACACGCCACAACAATTCTTTTCGAGATACAACGTGTAGTTTTGGAGATACAAGCTAATTTTGTACGATGCGTTATTTCTTCTCGTAAAGAGTTTCCAATGCGTACGTATATGTCTTTACTCTGCAAAACTGTATTTCCTTATGAAGTGGTATTCTTACGTATCCTTTCGAGAGAAAACTGTCCTGTGCCTTCTCTTTTGAGGCTACACACTTAGACGTACACGCAACATGAAAGCTTTTCGACTTACAACGTGTTGTTTAGGAAAAACAAGATAATTTCGCACGATGCGGGATTTCCTTAAAACGTGATTTTCTGAAAAATTTTGACGAAAGAAAATTCTCCTTTTGGTTCTCTTTAGATGCTACATGTTAAGACGTACACGCCACAACAATTCTTTTCGAGATACAACGTGTAGTTTTGGAGATACAAGCTAATTTTGTACGATGCGTTATTTCTTCTCGTAAAGAGTTTCCAATGCGTACGTATATGTCTTTACTCTGCAAAACTGTATTTCCTTATGAAGTGGTATTCTTACGTATCCTTTCGAGAGAAAACTGTCCTGTGCCTTCTCTTTTGAGGCTACACACTTAGACATACACGCAACATGAAAGCTTTTCGACTTACAACGTGTTGTTTAGGAAAAACAGGATAATTTCGCACGATGCGGGATTTCCTTAAAACGTGATTTTCTGAAAAATTTTGACGAAAGAAAATTCTCCTTTTGGTTCTCTTTAGATGCTACATGTTAAGACGTACACGCCACAACAATTCTTTTCGAGATACAACGTGTAGTTTTGGAGATACAAGCTAATTTTGTACGATGCTTTATTTCTTCTCGTAAAGAGTTTCCAATGCGTACGTATATGTCTTTACTCTGCAAAACTGTATTTCCTTATGAAGTGGTATTCTTACATATCCTTTCGAGAGAAAACTGTCCTGTGCCTTCTCTTTTGAGGCTACACACTTAGACATACACGCAACATGAAAGCTTTTCGACTTACAACGTGTTGTTTAGGAAAAACAAGATAATTTCGCACGATGCGGGATTTCCTTAAAACGTGATATTCTGAAAAATTTTGACGAAAGAAAATTCTCCTTTTGGTTCTCTTTAGATGCTACATGTTAAGACGTACACGCCACAACAATTCTTTCGAGATACAACGTGTAGTTTTGGAGATACAAGCTAATTTTGTACGATGCGTTATTTCTTCTCGTAAAGAGTTTCCAATGCGTACGTATATGTCTTTACTCTGCAAAATTGTATTTCCTTATGAAGTGGTATTCTTACATATCCTTTCGAGAGAAAACTGTCCTGTGCCTTCTCTTTTGAGGCTACACACTTAGACATACACGCAACATGAAAGCTTTTCGACTTACAACGTGTTGTTTAGGAAAAACAAGATAATTTCGCACGATGCGGGATTTCCTTAAAACGTGATTTTCTGAAAAATTTTGACGAAAGAAAATTCTCCTTTTGGTTCTCTTTAGATGCTACATGTTAAGACGTACACGCCACAACAATTCTTTTCGAGATACAACGTGGAGTTTTGGAGATACAAGCTAATTTTGTACGATGCGTTATTTCTTCTCATAAAGAGTTTCCAATGCGTACGTGTATGTCTTTACTCTGCAAAACTGTATTTCCTTATGAAGTGGTATTCTTACATATCCTTTCGAGAGAAAACTGTCCTGTGCCTTCTCTTTTGAGGCTACACACTTAGACATACACGCAACATGAAAGCTTTTCGACTTACAACGTGTTGTTTAGGAAAAACAAGATAATTTCGCACGATGCGGGATTTCCTTAAAACGTGATTTTCTGAAAAATTTTGACGAAAGAAAATTCTCCTTTTGGTTCTCTTTAGATGCTACATGTTAAGACGTACACGCCACAACAATTCTTTTCGAGATACAACGTGTAGTTTTGGAGATACAAGCTAATTTTGTACGATGCGTTATTTCTTCTCGTAAAGAGTTTCCAATGCGTACGTATATGTCTTTACTCTGCAAAACTGTATTTCCTTATGAAGTGGTATTCTTACGTATCCTTTCGAGAGAAAACTGTCCTGTGCCTTCTCTTTTGAGGCTACACACTTAGACATACACGCAACATGAAAGCTTTTCGACTTACAACGTGTTGTTTAGGAAAAACAAGATAATTTCGCACGATGCGGGATTTCCTTAAAACGTGATTTTCTGAAAAATTTTGACGAAAGAAAATTCTCCTTTTGGTTCTCTTTAGATGCTACATGTTAAGACGTACACGCCACAACAATTCTTTTCGAGATACAACGTGTAGTTTTGGAGATACAAGCTAATTTTGTACGATGCGTTATTTCTTCTCATAAAGAGTTTCCAATGCGTACGTATATGTCTTTACTCTGCAAAACTGTATTTCCTTATGAAGTGGTATTCTTACGTATCCTTTCGAGAGAAAACTGTCCTGTGCCTTCTCTTTTGAGGCTACACACTTAGACGTACACGCAACATGAAAGCTTTTCGACTTACAACGTGTTGTTTAGGAAAAACAAGATAATTTCGCACGATGCGGGATTTCCTTAAAACGTGATTTTCTGAAAAATTTTGACGAAAGAAAATTCTCCTTTTGGTTCTCTTTAGATGCTACATGTTAAGACGTACACGCCACAACAATTCTTTTCGAGATACAACGTGTAGTTTTGGAGATACAAGCTAATTTTGTACGATGCGTTATTTCTTCTCGTAAAGAGTTTCCAATGCGTACGTATATGTCTTTACTCTGCAAAACTGTATTTCCTTATGAAGTGGTATTCTTACATATCCTTTCGAGAGAAAACTGTCCTGTGCCTTCTCTTTTGAAGCTACACACTTAGACGTACACGCAACATGAAAGCTTTTCGACTTACAACGTGTTGTTTAGGAAAAACAAGATAATTTCGCACGATGCGGGATTTCCTTAAAACGTGATTTTCTGAAAAATTTTGACGAAAGAAAATTCTCCTTTTGGTTCTCTTTAGATGCTACATGTTAAGACGTACACGCCACAACAATTCTTTTCGAGATACAACGTGTAGTTTTGGAGATACAAGCTAAGTTTGTACGATGCGTTATTTCTTCTCGTAAAGAGTTTCCAATGCGTACGTATATGTCTTTACTCTGCAAAACTGTATTTCCTTATGAAGTGGTATTCTTACATATCCATTCGAGAGAAAACTGTCCTGTGCCTTCTCTTTTGAGGCTACACACTTAGACATACACGCAACATGAAAGCTTTTCGATTTACAACGTGTTGTTTAGGAAAAACAAGATAATTTCGCACGATGCGGGATTTCCTTAAAACGTGATTTTCTGAAAAATTTTGACGAAAGAAAATTCTCCTTTTGGTTCTCTTTAGATGCTACATGTTAAGACGTACACGCCACAACAATTCTTTTCGAGATACAACGTGTAGTTTTGGAGATACAAGCTAATTTTGTACGATGCGTTATTTCTTCTCGTAAAGAGTTTCCAATGCGTACGTATATGTCTTTACTCTGCAAAACTGTATTTCCTTATGAAGTGGTATTCTTACATATCCTTTCGAGAGAAAACTGTCCTGTGCCTTCTCTTTTGAGGCTACACACTTAGACATACACGCAACATGAAAGCTTTTCGACTTACAACGTGTTGTTTAGGAAAAACAAGATAATTTCGCACGATGCGGGATTTCCTTAAAACGTGATTTTCTGAAAAATTTTGACGAAAGAAAATTCTCCTTTTGGTTCTCTTTAGATGCTACATGTTAAGACGTACACGCCACAACAATTCTTTTCGAGATACAACGTGTAGTTTTGGAGATACAAGCTAATTTTGTACGATGCGTTATTTCTTCTCGTAAAGAGTTTCCAATGCGTACGTATATGTCTTTACTCTGCAAAACTGTATTTCCTTATGAAGTGGTATTCTTACATATCCTTTCGAGAGAAAACTGTCCTGTGCCTTCTCTTTTGAGGCTACACACTTAGACATACACGCAACATGAAAGCTTTTCGACTTACAACGTGTTGTTTAGGAAAAACAAGATAATTTCGCACGATGCGGGATTTCCTTAAAACGTGATTTTCTGAAAAATTTTGACGAAAGAAAATTCTCCTTTTGGTTCTCTTTAGATGCTACATGTTAAGACGTACACGCCACAACAATTCTTTTCGAGATACAACGTGTAGTTTTGGAGATACAAGCTAATTTTGTACGATGCGTTATTTCTTCTCATAAAGAGTTTCCAATGCGTACGTATATGTCTTTACTCTGCAAAACTGTATTTCCTTATGAAGTGGTATTCTTACATATCCTTTCGAGAGAAAACTGTCCTGTGCCTTCTCTTTTGAGGCTACACACTTAGACATACACGCAACATGAAAGCTTTTCGACTTACAACGTGTTGTTTAGGAAAAACAAGATAATTTCGCACGATGCGGGATTTCCTTAAAACGTGATTTTCTGAAAAATTTTGACGAAAGAAAATTCTCCTTTTGGTTCTCTTTAGATGCTACATGTTAAGACGTACACGCCACAACAATTCTTTTCGAGATACAACGTGTAGTTTTGGAGATACAAGCTAATTTTGTACGATGCGTTATTTCTTCTCGTAAAGAGTTTCCAATGCGTACGTATATGTCTTTACTCTGCAAAACTGTATTTCCTTATGAAGTGGTATTCTTACGTATCCTTTCGAGAGAAAACTGTCCTGTGCCTTCTCTTTTGAGGCTACACACTTAGACGTACACGCAACATGAAAGCTTTTCGACTTACAACGTGTTGTTTAGGAAAAACAAGATAATTTCGCACGATGCGGGATTTCCTTAAAACGTGATTTTCTGAAAAATTTTGACGAAAGAAAATTCTCCTTTTGGTTCTCTTTAGATGCTACATGTTAAGACGTACACGCCACAACAATTCTTTTCGAGATACAACGTGTAGTTTTGGAGATACAAGCTAATTTTGTACGATGCGTTATTTCTTCTCGTAAAGAGTTTCCAATGCGTACGTATATGTCTTTACTCTGCAAAACTGTATTTCCTTATGAAGTGGTATTCTTACGTATCCTTTCGAGAGAAAACTGTCCTGTGCCTTCTCTTTTGAGGCTACACACTTAGACATACACGCAACATGAAAGCTTTTCGACTTACAACGTGTTGTTTAGGAAAAACAGGATAATTTCGCACGATGCGGGATTTCCTTAAAACGTGATTTTCTGAAAAATTTTGACGAAAGAAAATTCTCCTTTTGGTTCTCTTTAGATGCTACATGTTAAGACGTACACGCCACAACAATTCTTTTCGAGATACAACGTGTAGTTTTGGAGATACAAGCTAATTTTGTACGATGCTTTATTTCTTCTCGTAAAGAGTTTCCAATGCGTACGTATATGTCTTTACTCTGCAAAACTGTATTTCCTTATGAAGTGGTATTCTTACATATCCTTTCGAGAGAAAACTGTCCTGTGCCTTCTCTTTTGAGGCTACACACTTAGACATACACGCAACATGAAAGCTTTTCGACTTACAACGTGTTGTTTAGGAAAAACAAGATAATTTCGCACGATGCGGGATTTCCTTAAAACGTGATATTCTGAAAAATTTTGACGAAAGAAAATTCTCCTTTTGGTTCTCTTTAGATGCTACATGTTAAGACGTACACGCCACAACAATTCTTTCGAGATACAACGTGTAGTTTTGGAGATACAAGCTAATTTTGTACGATGCGTTATTTCTTCTCGTAAAGAGTTTCCAATGCGTACGTATATGTCTTTACTCTGCAAAACTGTATTTCCTTATGAAGTGGTATTCTTACATATCCTTTCGAGAGAAAACTGTCCTGTGCCTTCTCTTTTGAGGCTACACACTTAGACATACACGCAACATGAAAGCTTTTCGACTTACAACGTGTTGTTTAGGAAAAACAAGATAATTTCGCACGATGCGGGATTTCCTTAAAACGTGATTTTCTGAAAAATTTTGACGAAAGAAAATTCTCCTTTTGGTTCTCTTTAGATGCTACATGTTAAGACGTACACGCCACAACAATTCTTTTCGAGATACAACGTGGAGTTTTGGAGATACAAGCTAATTTTGTACGATGCGTTATTTCTTCTCATAAAGAGTTTCCAATGCGTACGTGTATGTCTTTACTCTGCAAAACTGTATTTCCTTATGAAGTGGTATTCTTACATATCCTTTCGAGAGAAAACTGTCCTGTGCCTTCTCTTTTGAGGCTACACACTTAGACATACACGCAACATGAAAGCTTTTCGACTTACAACGTGTTGTTTAGGAAAAACAAGATAATTTCGCACGATGCGGGATTTCCTTAAAACGTGATTTTCTGAAAAATTTTGACGAAAGAAAATTCTCCTTTTGGTTCTCTTTAGATGCTACATGTTAAGACGTACACGCCACAACAATTCTTTTCGAGATACAACGTGTAGTTTTGGAGATACAAGCTAATTTTGTACGATGCGTTATTTCTTCTCGTAAAGAGTTTCCAATGCGTACGTATATGTCTTTACTCTGCAAAACTGTATTTCCTTATGAAGTGGTATTCTTACGTATCCTTTCGAGAGAAAACTGTCCTGTGCCTTCTCTTTTGAGGCTACACACTTAGACATACACGCAACATGAAAGCTTTTCGACTTACAACGTGTTGTTTAGGAAAAACAAGATAATATCGCACGATGCGGGATTTCCTTAAAACGTGATTTTCTGAAAAATTTTGACGAAAGAAAATTCTCCTTTTGGTTCTCTTTAGATGCTACATGTTAAGACGTACACGCCACAACAATTCTTTTCGAGATACAACGTGTAGTTTTGGAGATACAAGCTAATTTTGTACGATGCGTTATTTCTTCTCATAAAGAGTTTCCAATGCGTACGTATATGTCTTTACTCTGCAAAACTGTATTTCCTTATGAAGTGGTATTCTTACGTATCCTTTCGAGAGAAAACTGTCCTGTGCCTTCTCTTTTGAGGCTACACACTTAGACGTACACGCAACATGAAAGCTTTTCGACTTACAACGTGTTGTTTAGGAAAAACAAGATAATTTCGCACGATGCGGGATTTCCTTAAAACGTGATTTTCTGAAAAATTTTGACGAAAGAAAATTCTCCTTTTGGTTCTCTTTAGATGCTACATGTTAAGACGTACACGCCACAACAATTCTTTTCGAGATACAACGTGTAGTTTTGGAGATACAAGCTAATTTTGTACGATGCGTTATTTCTTCTCGTAAAGAGTTTCCAATGCGTACGTATATGTCTTTACGCTGCAAAACTGTATTTCCTTATGAAGTGGTATTCTTACATATCCTTTCGAGAGAAAACTGTCCTGTGCCTTCTCTTTTGAGGCTACACACTTAGACATACACGCAACATGAAAGCTTTTCGACTTACAACGTGTTGTTTAGGAAAAACAAGATAATTTCGCACGATGCAGGATATCCTTAAAACGTGATTTTCTGAAAAATTTTGACGAAAGAAAATTCTCCTTTTGGTTCTCTTTAGATGCTACATGTTAAGACGTACACGCCACAACAATTCTTTTCGAGATACAACGTGTAGTTTTGGAGATACAAGCTAATTTTGTACGATGCGTTATTTCTTCTCGTAAAGAGTTTCCAATGCGTACGTATATGTCTTTACTCTGCAAAACTGTATTTCCTTATGAAGTGGTATTCTTACATATCCTTTCGAGAGAAAACTGTCCTGTGCCTTCTCTTTTGAGGCTACACACTTAGACATACACGCAACATGAAAGCTTTTCGACTTACAACGTGTTGTTTAGGAAAAACAAGATAATTTCGCACGATGCGGGATTTCCTTAAAACGTGATTTTCTGAAAAATTTTGACGAAAGAAAATTCTCCTTTTGGTTCTCTTTAGATGCTACATGTTAAGACGTACACGCCACAACAATTCTTTTCGAGATACAACGTGTAGTTTTGGAGATACAAGCTAATTTTGTACGATGCGTTATTTCTTCTCGTAGAGTTTCCAATGCGTACGTATATGTCTTTACTCTGCAAAACTGTATTTCCTTATGAAGTGGTATTCTTACGTATCCTTTCGAGAGAAAACTGTCCTGTGCCTTCTCTTTTGAGGCTACACACTTAGACATACACGCAACATGAAAGCTTTTCGACTTACAACGTGTTGTTTAGGAAAAACAAGATAATTTCGCACGATGCGGGATTTCCTTAAAACGTGATTTTCTGAAAAATTTTGACGAAAGAAAATTCTCCTTTTGGTTCTCTTTAGATGCTACATGTTAAGACGTACACGCCACAACAATTCTTTTCGAGATACAACGTGTAGTTTTGGAGATACAAGCTAATTTTGTACGATGCGTTATTTCTTCTCGTAAAGAGTTTCCAATGCGTACGTATATGTCTTTACGCTGCAAAACTGTATTTCCTTATGAAGTGGTATTCTTACATATCCTTTCGAGAGAAAACTGTCCTGTGCCTTCTCTTTTGAGGCTACACACTTAGACATACACGCAACATGAAAGCTTTTCGACTTACAACGTGTTGTTTAGGAAAAACAAGATAATTTCGCACGATGCGGGATTTCCTTAAAACGTGATATTCTGAAAAATTTTGACGAAGGAAAATTCTCCTTTTGGTTCTCTTTAGATGCTACATGTTAAGACGTACACGCCACAACAATTCTTTTCGAGATACAACGTGTAGTTTTGGAGATACAAGCTAATTTTGTACGATGCATTATTTCTTCTCGTAAAGAGTTTCCAATGAGTACGTATATGTCTTTACTCTGCAAAACTGTATTTCCTTATGACGTGGTATTCTTACATATCCTTTCGAGAGAAAACTGTCCTGTGCCTTCTCTTTTGAGGCTACACACTTAGACATACACGCAACATGAAAGCTTTTCGACTTACAACGTGTTGTTTAGGAAAAACAAGATAATTTCGCACGATGCGGGATTTCCTTAAAACGTGATTTTCTGAAAAATTTTGACGAAAGAAAATTCTCCTTTTGGTTCTCTTTAGATGCTACATGTTAAGACGTACACGCCACAACAATTCTTTTCGAGATACAACGTGTAGTTTTGGAGATACAAGCTAATTTTGTACGATGCGTTATTTCTTCTCGTAAAGAGTTTCCAATGCGTACGTATATGTCTTTACTCTGCAAAACTGCATTTCCTTATGAAGTGGTATTCTTACGTATCCTTTCGAGAGAAAACTGTCCTGTGCCTTCTCTTTTGAGGCTACACACTTAGACGTACACGCAACATGAAAGCTTTTCGACTTACAACGTGTTGTTTAGGAAAAACAAGATAATTTCGCACGATGCGGGATTTCCTTAAAACGTGATTTTCTGAAAAATTTTGACGAAAGAAAATTCTCCTTTTGGTTCTCTTTAGATGCTACATGTTAAGACGTACACGCCACAACAATTCTTTTCGAGATACAACGTGTAGTTTTGGAGATACAAGCTAATTTTGTACGATGCGTTATTTCTTCTCGTAAAGAGTTTCCAATGCGTACGTATATGTCTTTACTCTGCAAAACTGTATTTCCTTATGAAGTGGTATTCTTACATATCCTTTCGAGAGAAAACTGTCCTGTGCCTTCTCTTTTGAGGCTACACACTTAGACATACACGCAACATGAAAGCTTTTCGACTTACAACGTGTTGTTTAGGAAAAACAAGATAATTTCGCACGATGCGGGATTTCCTTAAAACGTGATTTTCTGAAAAATTTTGACGAAAGAAAATTCTCCTTTTGGTTCTCTTTAGATGCTACATGTTAAGACGTACACGCCACAACAATTCTTTTCGAGATACAACGTGTAGTTTTGGAGATACAAGCTAATTTTGTACGATGCGCTATTTCTTCTCGTAAAGAGTTTCCAATGCGTACGTATATGTCTTTACTCTGCAAAACTGTATTTCCTTATGAAGTGGTATTCTTACATATCCTTTCGAGAGAAAACTGTCCTGTGCCTTCTCTTTTGAGGCTACACACTTAGACATACACGCAACATGAAAGCTTTTCGACTTACAACGTGTTGTTTAGGAAAAACAAGATAATTTCGCACGATGCGGGATTTCCTTAAAACGTGATTTTCTGAAAAATTTTGACGAAAGAAAATTCTCCTTTTGGTTCTCTTTAGATGCTACATGTTAAGACGTACACGCTACAACAATTCTTTTCGAGATACAACGTGTAGTTTTGGAGATACAAGCTAATTTTGTACGATGCGTTATTTCTTCTCGTAAAGAGTTTCCAATGCGTACGTATATGTCTTTACTCTGCAAAACTGTATTTCCTTATGAAGTGGTATTCTTACATATCCTTTCGAGAGAAAACTGTCCTGTGCCTTCTCTTTTGAGGCTACACACTTAGACATACACGCAACATGAAAGCTTTTCGACTTACAACGTGTTGTTTAGGAAAAACAAGATAATTTCGCACGATGCGGGATTTCCTTAAAACGTGATTTTCTGAAAAATTTTGACGAAAGAAAATTCTCCTTTTGGTTCTCTTTAGATGCTACATGTTAAGACGTACACGCCACAACAATTCTTTTCGAGATACAACGTGTAGTTTTGGAGATACAAGCTAATTTTGTACGATGCGTTATTTCTTCTCGTAAAGAGTTTCCAATGCGTACTTATATGTCTTTACTCTGCAAAACTGTATTTCCTTATGAAGTGGTATTCTTACATATCCTTTCGAGAGAAAACTGTCCTGTGCCTTCTCTTTTGAGGCTACACACTTAGACATACACGCAACATGAAAGCTTTTCGACTTACAACGTGTTGTTTAGGAAAAACAAGATAATTTCGCACGATGCGGGATTTCCTTAAAACGTGATTTTCTGAAAAATTTTGACGAAAGAAAATTCTCCTTTTGGTTCTCTTTAGATGCTACATGTTAAGACGTACACGCCACAACAATTCTTTTCGAGATACAACGTGTAGTTTTGGGGATACAAGCTAATTTTGTACGATGCGTTATTTCTTCTCGTAAAGAGTTTCCAATGCGTACGTATATGTCTTTACTCTGCAAAACTGTATTTCCTTATGAAGTGGTATTCTTACATATCCTTTCGAGTGAAAACTGTCCTGTGCCTTCTCTTTTGAGGCTACACACTTAGACATACACGCAACATGAAAGCTTTTCGACTTACAACGTGTTGTTTAGGAAAAACAAGATAATTTCGCACGATGCGGGATTTCCTTAAAACGTGATTTTCTGAAAAATTTTGACGAAAGAAAATTCTCCTTTTGGTTCTCTTTAGATGCTACATGTTAAGACGTACACGCCACAACAATTCTTTTCGAGATACAACGTGTAGTTTTGGAGATACAAGCTAATTTTGTACGATGCGTTATTTCTTCTCGTAAAGAGTTTCCAATGCGTACGTATATGTCTTTACTCTGCAAAACTGTATTTCCTTATGAAGTGGTATTCTTACATATCCTTTCGATAGAAAACTGTCCTGTGCCTTCTCTTTTGAGGCTACACACTTAGACATACACGCAACATGAAAGCTTTTCGACTTACAACGTGTTGTTTAGGAAAAACAAGATAATTTCGCACGATGCGGGATTTCCTTAAAACGTGATTTTCTGAAAAATTTTGACGAAAGAAAATTCTCCTTTTGGTTCTCTTTAGATGCTACATGTTAAGACGTACACGCCACAACAATTCTTTTCGAGATACAACGTGTAGTTTTGGAGATACAAGCTAATTTTGTACGATGCGTTCTTTCTTCTCGTAAAGAGTTTCCAATGCGTACGTATATGTCTTTACTCTGCAAAACTGTATTTCCTTATGAAGTGGTATTCTTACATATCCTTTCGAGAGAAAACTGTCCTGTGCCTTCTCTTTTGAGGCTACACACTTAGACATACACGCAACATGAAAGCTTTTCGACTCACAACGTGTTGTTTAGGAAAAACAAGATAATTTCGCACGATGCGGGATTTCCTTAAAACGTGATTTTCTGAAAAATTTTGACGAAAGAAAATTCTCCTTTTGGTTCCCTTTAGATGCTACATGTTAAGACGTACACGCCACAACAATTCTTTTCGAGATACAACGTGTAGTTTTGGAGATACAAGCTAATTTTGTACGATGCGTTATTTCTTCTCGTAAAGAGTTTCCAATGCGTACGCATATGTCTTTACTCTGCAAAACTGTATTTCCTTATGAAGTGGTATTCTTACATATCCTTTCGAGAGAAAACTGTCCTGTGCCTTCTCTTTTGAGGCTACACACTTAGACATACACGCAACATGAAAGCTTTTCGACTTACAACGTGTTGTTTAGGAAAAACAAGATAATTTCGCACGATGCGGGATTTCCTTAAAACGTGATTTTCTGAAAAATTTTGACGAAAGAAAATTCTCCTTTTGGTTCTCTTTAGATGCTACATGTTAAGACGTACACGCCACAACAATTCTTTTCGAGATACAACGTGTAGTTTTGGAGATACAAGCTAATTTTGTACGATGCGTTATTTCTTCTCGTAAAGAGTTTCCAATGCGTACGTATATGTCTTTACTCTGCAAAACTGTATTTCCTTATGAAGTGGTATTCTTACATTGTCCTGTGGGCTCTCTTTTGAGGCTACACGTTTAGACGTACAGGCCACACCAAATCTTTTTGAGTTACAAAGTGTTGTTTAGGAGATACAAGCTAATTTTGTACGATGCTTTATTTCATCTCGTAAAGTTTGTGGGTTTCCAATACATACGTATCTTTCTTTACTCTGCAACACTGTATTTCCTTACAACGTGGTATTCTTACATATTCTTTCGAGAGAAAACTCTCCTGTGCGTTCTCTTTGGAGGCTACACGCTTAGACATACACGCAACACCAAAGCGTTTTGACTTACAACGTGTTGTTTCGGAAAAACAAGATAATTTCGCACGATGCTGGATTTCCTTAAAACGTGGTTTTCTGAAAAATTTTGATGAAAGAAAATTCTCCTGTGGGTTTTCATTTGAGGCTACACGTTTAGACGTACATGCCACACCAAATCTTTTCGAGTTACAACGTGTTGTTTAGGAGATAAAAGCTAATTTTTTACGATGCTTTATATCTTCTTGTAAAGTTTAAGCGTTTCCAAAAGGTACGTATTTATCTTTAATTTGCCACAATGTATTTCCTTATAACGTGGTATTCTTACATACTCGTTCGAGAGAAATCTCTCCTGTGCGTTCTCTTTTGAGGCTACATGCTTAGACATACACGCAACAGCAAATATTTTCGAGTAAGAATGTGTTGTTTAGGAAAACTAGATAGTTTCGCACGATGCAGGATTTCCTTAATAAGTGGTTTTCTGACAAATTTTGACGAAAGAAAATTCTCCTGTGGGTTCTCTTTTGAGGCTACACATTTAGACGTACACGCCACACCAAATCTTTTCTAGTTACAACGTGTTGTTTAGGAGATACAAGCTAATTTTGTACGATGCGTTTTTTGTTCTCGTAAAGTTTTTCCAATACGTATGTATTTGCCTATAGTCTGCAACACTGTATTTCCTGATAACGTGGTATTCTTACATATTCTTTCGAGAGAAAACTCTCCTGTGCATCCTCTTTTGAGGCTACACGCTTAGACATACACGCAACACCAAAGCTTTTCGAGTTACAACGTGTTTGTTAGGCAAAACTAGATAATTTCACACGATGAGGGATTTCCTTAATACGTGGTTTTCTGACAAATATTGACCAAAGAAAATTATCCTATGGGTTCTCTTTTGAGACTACACGTTTAGACGTACAGGCCACACCAAATCTTTTTAAGTTACAACGTGTTGTTTAGGAGACACAAGCTAATTTTGTACGATGCGTTATTTCTTCTCGTAAAGTTTTTCCAATAAGTATGTATTTGTCTTTACTCTGCAACACTGTATTTCCTTATAAGGTGGTATTCTTATATATTCTTTCGAGAGAAAACTCTCCTCTGCATACTCTTTTGGGGCTACATGCTTAGACATACGCCCAACACCAAAGCTTTTCATGTTAAAACGTGTTGTTTAGGAAGAACAAGATAATTTCTCACGATGCGGGATTTCCTTAAAACGTGGTTTTCTGACAAATTTTGACGAAAGAAAATTGTCCTGTGGGCTCTCTTTTGAGGCTACACGTTTAGACGTACAGGCCACACCAAATCTTTTTGAGTTACAAAGTGTTGTTTAGGAGATACAAGCTAATTTTGTACGATGCTTTATTTCATCTCGTAAAGTTTGTGGGTTTCCAATACATACGTATCTTTCTTTACTCTGCAACACTGTATTTCCTTACAACGTGGTATTCTTACATATTCTTTCGAGAGAAAACTTTCCTGTGCGTTCTCTTTGGAGGCTACACGCTTAGATATACACGCAACACCAAAGCTTTTCGACTTACAATGTGTTGTTTAGGAAAAACAAGATAATTTCGCACGATGCTGGATTTCCTTAAAACGTGGTTTTCTGAAAAATTTTGACGAAAAAAAATTCTCCTGTGGGTTTTCATTTGAGGCTACACGTTTAGACGTACATGCCACACCAAATCTTTTCGAGTTACAACGTGTTGTTTAGGAGATAAAAGCTAATTTTTTACGATGCTTTATGTCTTCTTGTAAAGTTTAAGAGTTTCCAAAAGGTACGTATTTATCTTTAATTTGCCGCAATGTATTTCCTTATATCGTGGTATTCTTACATACTCGTTCGAGAGAAATCTCTCCTGTGCGTTCTCTTTTGAGGCTACATGCTTAGACATACACGCCACAGCAAATATTTTCGAGTAACAATGTGTTGTTTAGGAAAACTAGATAGTTTCGCATGATGCAGGATTTCCTTAATAAGTGGTTTTCTGACAAATTTTGACGAAAGAAAATTCTCCTGTGGGTTCTCTTTTGAGGCTACACGTTTAGACGTACACGCCACACCAAATCTTTTCGAGTTACAACGTGTTGTTTAGGAGATACATGCTAATTTTGTACGATGCGTTATTTCTTCTCGTAAAGTTTTTCCAATATGCATGTATTTGCCTTTAGTCTGCAACACTGTATTTCCTTATAACGTGGTATTCTTACATATTCTTTCGAGAGAAAACTCTCCTGTACATCCTCTTTTGAGGCTACACGCTTAGACATACACGCAACACCAAAGCTTTTCAAGTTACAACGTGTTGTTTAGGAAAAACAAGATAATTTCAACGATGAGGGATTTCCTTAATACGTGGTTTTCTGACAAATATTGACCAAAGAAAATTATCCTATGGGTTCTCTTTTGAGACTACACGTTTAGACGTACTTGCCACACCAAATCTTTTTAAGTTACAACGTGTTGTTTAGGAGACACAAGTTAATTTTGTACGATGCGTTATTTCTTCTCGTAAAGTTTTTCCAATAAGTATGTAATTGTCTTTACTCTGCAACACTGTATTTCCTTATAAGGTGGTATTCTTACATATTCTTTCGAGAGAAAACTCTCCTGTGCGTTCTCTTTGGAGGCTACACGCTTAGACATACACGCAACACCAAAGCTTTTCGACTTACAACGTGTTGTTTCGGAAAAACAAGATAATTTCTCACGATGCTGGATTTCCTTAAAACGTGGTTTTCTGACAAATTTTGATGAAAGAAAATTCTCCTGTGGGTTTTCATTTGAGGCTACACGTTTAGACGTACATGCCACACCAAATCTTTTCGAGTTACAACGTGTTGTTTAGGAGATAAAAGCTAATTTTTTACGATGCTTTATATCTTCTTGTAAAGTTTAAGAGTTTCCAAAAGGTACGTATTTATCTTTAATTTGCCACAATGTATTTCCTTATAACGTGGTATTCTTACATACTCGTTCGAGAGAAATCTCTCCTGTGCGTTCTCTTTTGAGGCTACATGCTTAGACATACACGCAACAGCAAATATTTTCGAGTAACAATGTGTTGTTTAGGAAAACTAGATAGTTTCGCACGATGCAGGATTTCCTTAATAAGTGGTTTTCTGACAAATTTTGACGAAAGAAAATTCTCCTGTGGGTTCTCTTTTGAGGCTACACGTTTAGACGTACACGCCACACCAAATCTTTTCTAGTTACAACGTGTTGTTTAGGAGATACAAGCTAATTTTGTACGATGCGTTTTTTGTTCTCGTAAAGTTTTTCCAATACGTATGTATTTGCCTTTAGTCTGCAACACTGTATTTCCTTATAACGTGGTATTCTTACATATTCTTTCGAGAGAAAACTCTCCTGTGCATCCTCTTTTGAGGCTACACGCTTAGACATACACGCAACACCAAAGCTTTTCGAGTTACAACGTGTTTGTTAGGAAAAACTAGATAATTTCACACGATGAGGGATTTCCTTAATACGTGGTTTTCTGACAAATATTGACCAAAGAAAATTATCCTATGGGTTCTCTTTTGAGACTACACGTTTAGACGTACAGGCCACACCAAATCTTTTTAAGTTACAACGTGTTGTTTAGGAGACACAAGCTAATTTTGTACGATGCGTTATTTCTTCTCGTAAAGTTTTTCCAATAAGTATGTATTTGTCTTTACTCTGCAACACTGTATTTCCTTATAAGGTGGTATTCTTATATATTCTTTCGAGAGAAAACTCTCCTCTGCATACTCTTCTGGGGCTACATGCTTAGACATACGCCCAACACCAAAGCTTTTCATGTTAAAACGTGTTGTTTAGGAAGAACAAGATAATTTCTCACGATGCGGGATTTCCTTAAAACGTGGTTTTCTGACAAATTTTGACGAAAGAAAATTGTCCTGTGGGCTCTCTTTTGAGGCTACACGTTTAGACGTACAGGCCACACCAAATCTTTTTGAGTTACAAAGTGTTGTTTAGGAGATACAAGCTAATTTTGTACGATGCTTTATTTCATCTCGTAAAGTTTGTGGGTTTCCAATACATACGTATCTTTCTTTACTCTGCAACACTGTATTTCCTTACAACGTGGTATTCTTACATATTCTTTCGAGAGAAAACTCTCCTGTGCGTTCTCTTTGGAGGCTACACGCTTGGACATACACGCAACACCAAAGCTTTTCGACTTACAATGTGTTGTTTAGGAAAAACAAGATAATTTCGCACGATGCTGGATTTCCTTAAAACGTGGTTTTCTGAAAAATTTTGACGAAAAAAAATTCTCCTGTGGGTTTTCATTTGAGGCTACACGTTTAGACGTACATGCCACACCAAATCTTTTCGAGTTACAACGTCTTGTTTAGGAGATAAAAGCTAATTTTTTACGATGCTTTATATCTTCTTGTAAAGTTTAAGAGTTTCCAAAAGGTACGTATTTATCTTTAATTTGCCACAATGTATTTCCTTATATCGTGGTATTCTTACATACTCGTTCGAGAGAAATCTCTCCTGTGCGTTCTCTTTTGAGGCTACATGCTTAGACATACACGCAACAGCAAATATTTTCGAGTAACAATGTGTTGTTTAGGAAAACTAGATAGTTTCGCATGATGCAGGATTTCCTTAATAAGTGGTTTTCTGACAAATTTTGACGAAAGAAAATTCTCCTGTGGGTTCTCTTTTGAGGCTACACGTTTAGACGTACACGCCACACCAAATCTTTTCGAGTTACAACGTGTTGTTTAGGAGATACAAGCTAATTTTGTACGATGCGTTATTTCTTCTCGTAAAGTGTTTCCAATATGTATGTATTTGCCTTTAGTCTGCAACACTGTATTTCCTTATAACGTGGTATTCTTACATATTCTTTCGAGAGAAAACTCTCCTGTGCATCCTCTTTTGAGGCTACACGCTTAGACATACACGCAACACCAAAGCTTTTCAAGTTACAACGTGTTGTTTAGGAAAAACAAGATAATTTCGCACGATGAGGGATTTCCTTAATACGTGGTTTTCTGACAAATATTGACCAAAGAAAATTATCCTATGGGTTCTCTTTTGAGACTGCACGTTTAGACGTACTTGCCACACCAAATCTTTTTAAGTTACAACGTGTTGTTTAGGAGACACAAGTTAATTTTGTACGATGCGTTATTTCTTCTCGTAAAGTTTTTCCAATAAGTATGTAATTGTCTTTACTCTGCAACACTGTATTTCCTTATAAGGTGGTATTCTTACATATTCTTTCGAGAGAAAACACTCCTGTGCATTCTCTTTTGGGGCTACATGCTTAGAAATACACCCAACACCAAAGCTTTTCAAGTTAAAACGTGTTGTTTAGGAAGAACAAGATAATTTCTCACAATGCGGGATTTCCTTAAAACGTGGTTTTCTGACAAATTTTGACGAAAGAAAATTCTCCTGTGGGTTCTCTTTTGAGGCTACACGTTTAGAAGTACAGGCCACACCAAATCTTTTCGATTTACAACGTGTTGTTTAGGAGATACAAGCTAATTTTGTACGATGTGTTATTACTTCTCGTAAAGTGTTTCCAATAGGTACGTATTTGCCTTTAGTCTGCAACACTGTATTTCCTTATAACGTGGTATTCTTACATATTCTTTCGAGAGAAAACTCTCCTGTGTGTTCCCCTTTGAGGCTACACGCTTAGACATACAGGCAACACCAAAGCTTTTCGCGTTACAACGTGTTGTTTAGGAAAAACCAGATAATTTCGTGCGATGTGGGATTTCCTTAATAAGTGGTTTTCTGACAAATTTTGACCAAGGAAAATTCTCCTATGGGTTCTCTTTTGAGGCTACACGTTTAGATGTACAGGCCACACCTAATCTTTTTAAGTTACAACGTGTTTAGGAGATACAAGCTAATTTTGTACGATAGGTTATTTCTTCTCGTAAAGATTTTCCAATAAGTAAGAATATGTCTTTACTCTGCAATATTGTATTTCCTTATAACGTGGTATTCTTACATATTCTTTCGAGAGAAAACTCTCCTGTGCCTTCTCTTTTGAGGCTACACGCTTAGACATACACACAACACCAAAGCTTTTCGAGTTACGACATTTTGTTTAGGAAAAACAAGATAATTTCGCACGATGAGGGATTTCCTTATAACGTGGTTTTTGGACAAATTTTGACGAAAGAAAATTCTCCTGTGGGTTCTCTTTTGAGGCTACATGTTTAAACGTACACGCCACACCAAATCCTTTCAAGTTACCACGTGTTGTTTAGGAGATACAAGCTAATTTTTTCATGATGCGTTATTTCTTCTCGTAAAGTTTAAGTGTTTCCAATACGTATGTATTTGCCTTTACTCTGCAACACTGTATTTCCTTATAACGTGGTATTCTTACATATTCTTTCGACAGTAAACTCTCCTGTGCGTTCTCTTTGGAGGCTACACGCTTCGACATACACGCAACACCAAAGCTTTTCGAGTTACAACGTGTTGTTTAGGAAAAACAAGATAATTTCGCATGATGCGGGATTTCCTTAAAACGTGGTTTTCTGACACATTTTGATGAAAGAAAATTCTCCCGTGGGTTCTCTTTTGAGGGTACACGTTTAGACATACACGCCACACCAAATCATTTCGAGTTATAACGTGTTGTTTAGGAGATACAAGCTAATTTTGTACTATGTGTTATTTCTTCTCGTAAAGTTTAAGTGTTTCCAATAAGTATGTATTTGTCTTTACTCTGCAACACTGTATTTCCTTATAACGTGGTATTCCTACATATTCTTTTGGGAGAAAACTCTCCTGTCCATTCTCTTTTGAGGCTACACGCTTAGAAATACACGCAACACTAAAGCTTTTCTAGTTACAACATGTTGTTTAGGAAAAACAAGATAATTTCGCACTATGCGGTATTTCCTTAAAACGTGATATTCTGACAAATTTTATCGAAGGAAAACTCTCCTGTGGGTTCTCTTTTGAGGCTACACGTTTAGACGTACACGCCACACAAAATCTTTTCCAGTTACAACGTGTTGTTTAGGAGATACAAGCTAATTTTGCATGATGCTTTATTTCTTCTCGTAAAGTGTTTCCAATAAGTATGTATTTGTCTATACTCTGCAACACTGTATTTCCTTATAACGTGGTATTCTTACATATTCTTTCGAGAGAAAACTCTCCAGTGCATTCCTCTTTGAGGCTACGCGCTTAGACATACACGCAACACCAAAGCTTTTTGAGTTACAACGTGTTGTTTAGGAAAAACTAGATAATTACGCACGATGCGGGATTTCCTTAATAAGTGGTTTTCTGACAAATTTTGACCAAGGAAAATTCCTCTATGGGTTCTCTTTTGAGGCTACACGTTTAGACGTACAGGCCACACCAAATCATTTTAAGTTACAACGTGTTGTTTAGGAGATACATTCTAATTTTGTACGATGCGTTATTTCTTCTCGTAAAGTTTTTCCAATAAGTAAGTATATGTCTTTACTCTGCAACACTGTATTTCCTTTTAACGTGGTATTCTTACATATTCTTTCAAGAGAAAACTCTCCAGTGGGTTCTCATTTGAGGCTACACGCTTAGACATATACGCAACACCAAAGCTTTTCTAGTTACAACCTGTTGTTTAGGAAGAACAAGATAATTTCCCATGATGCGGGATTTCCTTAAAACGTGGTTTTCTGACAAATTTTGACGTAAGAAAATTCTCCTGTGGGTTCTCTTTTGAGGCTACACGTTCAGACGTACACGCAACACCAAATCTTTTTGAGTTACCACGTGTTTTTTCGGAGATACAAGCTAATTTTGCACCATGCGTTATTTCTTCTCATAATGTGTTTCCAATAAGTACGTATATGTCTTTACTCTGCAGCAATATATTTCCTTATAACGTGGTATTCTTACATATTCTTTCGAGAGAAAACTCTCCTGTGCATTCTCCTTTGAGGCTGCACGCTTAGACATACACGCAACACCAAAGCATTTCGAATTACAACCTGTTGTTTAGGAAAAACAAGATAATTTCACACGATGCGGGATTTCCTTAAAACGTGGTTTTCTGAAAAATTTTGACGAAAGAAAATTCTCCTGTGGGTTCTCTTTTGAGGCTACATGTTTAGTTGTAAACGCCACACCAAATCTTTTCGAGTTACAACGTTTTGTTTAGGAGATACAAGCTAATTTTGTAAGATACGTTATTACCTCTCGTAAAGGGTTTCCAATACGTAAGTATTTGTCTTTACTCTGCAACAATGTATTTCCATATAACGTGGTATTCTTACATATTCTTTCGAGAGAAAACTCTCCTGTGCATTCTCTTTTGAGGCTACACGCTTAGACATACACGCAACACCAAAGCTTTTCGAGTTACAACGTGTTGTTTAGGAAAAACAAGATAATTTCTCACGATGCGGGATTTCCTTAAAACGTGGTTTTCTGACAAATTTTGACGAAAGAAAATTCTCCTGTGGGTTCTCTTTTGAGGGTACACGTTTAGACGTACAAGCCACACCAAATCCTTTCGAGTTATATCGTGTTGTTTAGGAGATACAAGCTTATTTTGTACTATGTGTTATTTCTACTCGTAAAGTTTAAGTGTTTCCAATAAGTATGTATTTGTCTTTACTCTGCAACACTGTATTTCCTTATAATGTGGTATTCCTACATAATCTTTTGGGAGAAAACTCTCCTGTGCGTTCTCTTTTGAGGCTACACGCTTAGATATACCCACAACACCAAACCTTTTCGAGTTACAACATGTTGTTTAGGAAAAACAAGATAATTTCGCACGATGCGGGATTTCTTTAAAACGTGGTTTTGACAAATTTTGACGAAAGAAAACTCTCCTGTGGGTTCTCTTTTGAGGCTACACGTTTATACGTACACGACACACCAAGTCTTTTGGAGTTACAACGTGTTGTTTAAGACATACACGCTAATTTTGCAAGATGCTTTATTTCTCTCATAAAGTGCTTCCAATACATACGTATTTGTCTTTACTCTGCCACACTGTATTTCCTTATAACGTGGTATTCTAAATATTCTTTTGAGAGAAAACTCTCCTGTGCGTTCTCTTTTGGGGCTACATGCTTAGACATACACGCAACACCAAAGCTTTTCGAGTTAAAACGTGTTGTTTAGGAAGAACAAGATAATTTCTCACGATGCGGGATTTCCTTAAAACGTGGTTTTCTGACAAATTTTGACGAAAGAAAACTCTCCTGTGGGTTCTCTTTTGAGGCTAGACGTTTAGACGTACACGCCACACCAAATCTTTTTGAGTTACAACGTGTTGTTTAGGACAAACAAGCTAATTTTGCAAGATGCGTTATTTCTCTCATAAAGTGCTTCCAATACGTACGTATTTGTCTTTACTCTGCCACACTGTATTTCCTTATAACGTGGTATTCTTACATATTCTTTCGAGAGAAAACTCTCCTGTGTGTTCTCTTTTGGGGCTACACACTTAGACATACACCCAACACCAAAGCTTTTCGAGTTAAAACGTGTTGTTTAGGAAGAACAAGATAATTTCTCACGATGAGGGATTTTCTTAAAACGTGGTTTTCTGACGAATTTTGACGAAAGAAAATTGTCCTGTGGGTTCTCTTTTGAGGCTACACGTTTAGACGTACACGCCACACCAAATCTTTTCGAGTTACCACGTGTTGTTTAGGAGATACAAGCTAATTTTGTACGATGCTTTATTTCATCTCGTAAAGTTTATGGGTTTCCAATACATACGTATTTGTCTTTACTCTGCAACACTGTATTTCCTTATAACGTGGTATTCTTACAAATTCTATTGAGAAAAAACTCTCCTGTGCGTTCTCTTTTGAGGCTACATGCTTAGACATACACGCAACACCAAAGCCTTTCGAGTTACCACGTGTTGTTTAGGAAAAACAAGATAATTTCGCACGACACGGGATTTCCGTAAACCATGGTTTTCTGAAAAATTTTGACGAAAAAAATTCTCCTGTGGGTTCTCTTTTGAGGCTACACGTTTAGAAGTACACGCCACACCACATCTTTTCGAGTTACAACGTGTTGTTTAGGAGATACAAGCTAATTTTGTACGATGCTTTATTTCATCTCGTAAAGTTTATGGGTTTCCAATACATATGTATTTGTCTTTACTTTGCAACACTGTATTTCCTTTTAACGTGGTATTCTTACAAATTCTATCGAGATACAACTCTCCTGTGTGTTCTCTTTTGAGGCTACACGCTTAGACATACACGCAACACCAAAGCTTTTCGAGTTACAACATGTTGTTTAGGAAAAACAAGATAATTTCGCACAATGCGGGATTTCCTTAAAACGTGGTTTTCTGAAAAATTTTGACGAAAGAAAATTCTCCTGTGGGTTCTCTTTTGAGGCTACACGTTTAGACGTACAGGCCACACCAAATCTTTTTAAGTTACAACGTGTTGTTTAGGAGATACAAGCTAATTTTGTACGATGCGTTATTTCTTCTCGTAAAGTTTTTCCAATACGTAAGTGTTTGTCTTTACAACACTGTGTTTCCTAATAACGTGGTATTCTTACATATTCTTTCGAGAAAAAAACTCTCCTTTGCATTCTCTTTTGAGGCTACACGCTTAGCCATACACGCAACAACAATGCTTTTCGAGTTACAACGTGTTGTTTCGGAAAAACAAGATAATTTCGCACGATGCGGGATTTCCATAAAACGTGGTTTTCTGACAAATTTTGACTAAAGAAAATTCTCCTGTGGGTTCTCTTTTGAGTCTACACGTTTAGATGTACACGCCACACCAAATATTTTTGAGTTACAATGTGTTGTTTAGGAGATATAAGCTAATTTTTTTACGGTGCGTTATTTCTTCTCCTAATGTTTAAGTGTTTCCAATATGTTTGTATTTGCCTTTACTCTGCAACACTGTATTTCCTTATAACGTGTTATTCTTACATATTTTTTCGAGAGAAAACTCTCCTGTGCGTTCTCTTTGGAGGCTACACGCTTAGACATACTCGCAACACCAAAGCTTTTCGAGTTACAACGTGTTGTTTAGGAAAAACAAGATAATTTCGCATGATGCGGGATTTCCTTAAAACTTGGTTTTCTGACAAATTTTGACGAAAGAAAATTCTCCTGTGGGTTCTCTTTTGAGGGTACATGTTTAGACGTACAAGCCACACCAAATCCTTTCGAGTTATATCGTGTTGTTTAGGAGATACAAGCTTATTTTGTACTATGTGTTATTTCTACTCGTAAAGTTTAAGTGTTTCCAATAAGTATGTATTTGTCTTTACTCTGCAACACTGTATTTCCTTATAATGTGGTATTCCTACATAATCTTTTGGGAGAAAACTCTCCTGTGCGTTCTCTTTTGAGGCTACACGCTTAGATATACCCGCAACACCAAACCTTTTCGAGTTACATGTTGTTTAGGAAAAACAAGATAATTTCGCACGATGCGGGATTTCTTTAAAACGTGGGTTTTGACAAATTTTGATGAGAGAAAACTCTCCTGTTGGTTCTCTTTTGAGGCTACACGTTTAGACGTACACGCCACACCAAATCTTTTCGAGTTACAGCGTGTTGTTTAGGAGATACAAACTAATTTTGTATGATGCCTTATTTCTTCTCGTAAAGTTTAAGTGTTTCCAATAAGTACGTATTTGTCTTTACTCTGCAACACTGTATTTCCTTATGACGTGGTATTCTTACATATTCTTTCGAGAGAAAACTCTCCTGTGCATTCTCTTTTGAGGCTACACGCTTAGACATACAGGCAACACCAAAGCTTTTCGAGTTACAATGTGTTGTTTAGGAAAAACAAGATAATTTCGCACGATGCGGGATTTCCTTAAAACGTGGTTTTCTGACAAATTTTGATGAAAGAAAATACTCCTGTGGGTTCTCTTTTGAGGCTACACGTTTAGACGTACACGCCACACCAAATCCTTTCGAGTTAAAACGTGTTGGTTAGGACATACAAGCTAATTTTTTAAGATGCGTTATTTCTTCTCGTAAAGTTTAAATGTGTCCAATACGTACGTAATTGCCTTTACTCTGCAACACTGTATTTCCTTATAACGTGGTAATCTTGCATATTCTTTCGAGAGAAAAACTCTCCTGTGCGTTCTCTTTAGAGGCTACATGCTTAGACATACACGCAACACCAAAGCATTTCGAATTACAACCTGTTGTTTAGGAAAAACAAGATAATTTCACACGATGCGGGATTTCCATAAAACGTGGTTTTCTGAAAAATTTTGACGAAAGAAAATTCTCCTGTGGGTTCTCTTTTGAGGCTACATGTTTAGTTGTAAACGCCACACCAAATCTTTTCGAGTTACAACGTTTTGTTTAGGAGATACAAGCTAATTTTGTAAGATACGTTATTACCTCTCATAAAGGGTTTCCAATACGTAAGTATTTGTCTTTACTCTGCAACAATGTATTTCCATATAACGTGGTATTCTTACATATTCTTTCGAGAGAAAACTCTCCTGTGCATTCTCTTTTGAGGCTACACGCTTAGACATACACGCAACACCAAAGCTTTTCGAGTTACAACGTGTTGTTTAGGAAAAACAAGATAATTTCTCACGATGCGGGATTTCCTTAAAACGTGGTTTTCTGACAAATTTTGACGAAAGAAAATTCTCCTGTGGGTTCTCTTTTGAGGGTACACGTTTAGACGTACAAGCCACACCAAATCCTTTCGAGTTATATCGTGTTGTTTAGGAGATACAAGCTTATTTTGTACTATGTGTTATTTCTACTCGTAAAGTTTAAGTGTTTCCAATAAGTATGTATTTGTCTTTACTCTGCAACACTGTATTTCCTTATAATGTGGTATTCCTACATAATCTTTTGGGAGAAAACTCTCCTGTGCGTTCTCTTTTGAGGCTACACGCTTAGATATACCCACAACACCAAACCTTTTCGAGTTACAACATGTTGTTTAGGAAAAACAAGATAATTTCGCACGATGCGGGATTTCTTTAAAACGTGGTTTTGACAAATTTTGACGAAAGAAAACTCTCCTGTGGGTTCTCTTTTGAGGCTACACGTTTATACGTACACGCCACACCAAGTCTTTTTGAGTTACAACGTGTTGTTTAAGACATACACGCTAATTTTGCAAGATGCTTTATTTCTCTCATAAAGTGCTTCCAATACATACGTATTTGTCTTTACTCTGCCACACTGTATTTCCTTATAACGTGGTATTCTAAATATTCTTTTGAGAGAAAACTCTCCTGTGCGTTCTCTTTTGGGGCTACATGCTTAGACATACACGCAACACCAAAGCTTTTCGAGTTAAAACGTGTTGTTTAGGAAGAACAAGATAATTTCTCACGATGCGGGATTTCCTTAAAACGTGGTTTTCTGACAAATTTTGACGAAAGAATATTCTCCTGTGGGTTCTCTTTTGAGGGTACACATTTAGACGTACAAGCCACACCAAATCCTTTCGAGTTATATCGTGTTGTTTAGGAGATACAAGCTTATTTTGTACTATGTGTTATTTCTACTCGTAAAGTTTAAGTGTTTCCAATAAGTATGTATTTGTCTTTACCCTGCAACACTGTATTTCCTTATAATGTGGTATTACTATATAATCTTTTGGGAGAAAACTCTCCTGTGCGTTCTCTTTTGAGGCTACACGCTTAGATATACCCGCAACACCAAACCTTTTCGGGTTACAACATGTTGTTTAGGAAAAACAAGATAATTTCGCACGATGCGGGATTTCTTTAAAACGTGGGTTTTGACAAATTTTGACGAAAGAAAACTCTCCTGTGGGTTCTCTTTTGAGGCTACACGTTTAGACGTACACGCCACACCAAATCTTTTCGAGTTACAGCGTGTTGTTTAGGAGATACAAACTAATTTTGTACGATGCCTTATTTCTTCTCGTAAAGTTTAAGTGTTTCCAATAAGTACGTATTTGTCTTTACTCTGCAACACTGTATTTCCATATAACGTGGTATTCTTACATATTCTTTCGAGCGAAAGCTCTCCTGTGCATTCTCTTTTGAGACTACACGCGTAGACAGACACGCAACACCAAAACTTTTCGAGTTACAATGTGTTGTTTAGGAAAAACAAGATAATTTCGCACGATGCGGGATTTCCTTAAAACGTGGTTTTCTGACAAATTTTGACGAAAGAAAATACTCCTGTGGGTTCTCTTTTGAGGCTACACGTTTAGACGTACATGCCACACCAAATCCTTTCGAGTTAAAACGTGTTGGTTAGGAGATACAAGCTAATTTTTTAAGATGCGTTATTTCTTCTCGTAAAGTTTAAATGTGTTCAATATGTACGTAATTGCCTTTACTCTGCAACACTCTATTTCCTTATAACGTGGTAATCTTGCATATTCTTTCGAGAGAAAAACTCTCCTGTGCGTTCTCTTTAGAGGCTACATGCTTAGACATACACTCAACACCAAAGCATTTCGAATTACAACCTGTTGTTTAGGAAAAACAAGATAATTTCACACGATGCGGGATTTCCTTAAAACGTGGTTTTCTGAAAAATTTTGACGAAAGAAAATACTCCTGTGGGTTCTCTTTTGAGGCTACATGTTTAGTTGTAAACGCCACACCAAATCTTTTCGAGTTACAACGTTTTGTTTAGGAGATACAAGCTAATTTTGTACGATGCGTTATTACCTCTCGTAAAGTGTTTCCAATACGTACTTATATGTCTTTACTCTGCAACAATGTATTTCCATATAACGTGGTATTCTTACATATTCTTTCGAGAGAAAACTCTCCTGTGCATTCTCTTTTGAGGCTACATGCTTAGACATACACGCAACACCAAAGCTTTTCGAGTTACAACGTGTTGTTTAGGAAAAACAAGATAATTTCGCACGATGCAGGATTTCCTTAAAACGTGGTTTTCTGACAAATATTGACGAAAGAAAATTGTCCTGTGGTTCTCCTTTGAGGCTACACGTTAGACGTACACACCACACCAAATCTTTTCGAGTTATAACGTGTTGTTTAGGAGATACAAACTAATTTTGTATGATGCCTTATTTCTTCTCGTAAAGTTTAAGTGTTTCCAATAAGTATGTATTTGTCTTTACTCTGCAACACTGTATTTACTTATAACGTGGTATTCTTACATATTCTTTCGAGAGAAAACTCTCCTGTGCGTTCTCTTTTGAGGCTACACGATTAAACATACACGCAACACCAAAGCTTTTGGAATTACAATTTGTTGTTTAGGAAAAACAAGATAATTTCGCACGATGCGGGATTTCCTTAAAACGTGGTTTTCTGACAAATTTTGACGAATGAAAATACTCCTGTGGGTTCTCTTTTGAGGCTACACGTTTAGATGTACACACCACACCAAATCTTTTCGAGTTACAACGTGTTGTTTAGGAGATACAAGCTAATTTTGTACGATGCGCTATTTCTTCTCATAAAGTTTAAATTTTTCCAATACATACGTATTTGCCTTTACTCTGCAACACTCTATTTCCTTATAACGTGGTATTTTTGCATATTCTTTCGAGAGAAAACTCTCCTCTGCGTTCTCTTTCGAAGCTACATGCTTAGACATACACGCAACACCAAAGCTTTTCGAATTACAACCTGTTGTTTAGGAAAAACAAGATAATTTCGCACGATGCGGATTTCCTTAAAACGTGGTTTTCTGAAAAATTTTGACGAAAGAAAATTCTCCTGTGGGTTCTCTTTTGAGGCTACATGTTTAGTTGTAAACGCCACACCAAATCTTTTCGAGGTACAACGTGTTGTTTAGGAGACACAAGCTAATTTTGTACGATGCATTATTACTTCTTGTAAAGTGTTTCCAATACTTATGTGTTTGTCTTTACTCTGCAACACTGTATTTCCTTATAACGTGGTATTCTTACATATTCTTTCGAGAGAAAACTCTCCTGTGCGTTCTCTTTTGAGGCTACACGCTTAGACATACACGCAACACCAAAGCTTTTCGAATTACAACGTGTTGTTTAGGAAGAACAAGATAATTTCTCACGATGCGGGATTTCCTTAAAATGTGGTTTTCTGACAAATTTTGACGAAAAAAAATTGTCCTGTGGTTCTCTTTTGAGGCTACACGTTTAGACGTACACGCCACACCAAATCTTTTCGAGTTACAACGTGTTGTTTAGGAGATACAAGCTAATTTTGTATGATGCTTTATTTCATCTCGCTAATTTTAAGGGTTTCCAATACGTAAGTATTTGTCTTTATTCTGCAACATTGTACTTCCGTATAACGTGGTATTCTTACATATTCTTTCGAGAGAAAACTCTTCTGTGTGTTCTCTTTTGAGGCTACATGCTTAGACATACACGCAACACCAAAGCTTTTCGAGTTACAACGCGTTGTTTAGGAAAAACAAGATAATTTCGCACGATGCGGGATTTCCTTAATACGTGGTTTTCTGACAAATTTTTACCAAAGAAAATTCTCCTGTGGGTTTTCTTTTGAAGCTACACATTTAGACGTACACGCCACACCAAATGTTTTCGAGTTACAACGTGTTGTTTAGGAGATACAAACTAATTTTTTACAATGCGTTATTTCTTCTCATAAAGTGTTTCCAATAAGTACGTATTTGTCTTTACTCTGCAACACTGTATTTCCTTATAACGTGGTATTCTTACATATTCTTTCGAGAGAAAACTCTCCTGTGCGTTCTCTTTTGAGGCTACACGCTTAGACATACACGCAACACCAAAGCTTTTCGAATTACAACGTGTTGTTTAGGAAAAACAAAATACTCTCTCACGATAATTTTGCACGATGCAGGATTTCCTTAAAACGTGGTTTTCTGAAAATTTTGACGAAAGAAAATTCTCCTATGGGTTCTCTTTTGAGGCTACACGTTTAGACGTACACTCCACACCAAGTCATTTCAAGTTACAACGTGTTGTTTAGGAGATACGAGCTAATTTTGTACGATGCTTTATTTCATCTCTTAAAGTTTAAGGGTTTCCAATACGTACGTATTTGTCTTTACTCTGCAACACTGTATTTCCTTATAACGTGGTATTCTTACATATTCTTTGGAGAGAAAACTCTCCTGTGTGTTCTCTTTTGAGGCTATACACTGAGACATACACGCAACACAACAGCTTTTCGAGTTACAACGTGTTGTTTAGGAAAAACAAGATAATTTCGCACGATGCAGGATTTCCTTAATACGTGGTTTTCTGACAAATTTGACCAAAGAAAATTCTCCTGTGGGTTCTCTTTTGAGGCTACACGTTTAGACGTACACGCCACATCAAATCTTTTCGAGTTACAACGTGTTGTTTAGGAGATACAAGCTAATTTTGTACAATGCGTTATTTCTTCTCGTAAAGTGTTTCCAATACGTACGTATTTGTCTTTACTCTGCAACACTGTATTTCCTTATAACGTGGTATTCTTACAAATTCTATCGAGAAAATACTCTCCTTTGCGTTCTCTTTTGAGGCTACGCGCTTAGACATACACGCAACACCAAAACTTTTCGAGTTACAACTTGTTGTTTAGTAAAAAGAAGATAATTTTGCACGATGAGGGATTTCCTTAAAACGTGGTTTTCTCACATATGTTGACGATAGAAAATTCTCCTGTCGGTTCTCTTTTGAGGCTACACGTTTAGACGTACATGCCACACCAAATTCTTTCGAGTTACAACCTGTTGTTTAGGAGATACAAGCTAATTTATTATGATGCGTTATTTCTTCTTGTAAAGTGTTTCCAATACATACGTTTTTGTCTTTACTCTGCAACACTGTATTTCCTTATAACGTGGTATTCTTACATATTCTTTCGAAAGAAAACTCTCCTGTGCGTTCTCCTTTGAGTCTACACGCTTAGCCATACACGCAACACAGAAGATTTTCGAGTTACAACGTGTTGTTTAGGAAAAACTAGATAATTTCGCACGATGCGAGATTTCGTTAAAACGTGGTTTCTGACAAATTTTGATGTAAGAAAATTCTACTGTCGGTTCTCTTTTGAGGCTACATGTTTAGACGTACATGTCACACGAAATCTTTTCGAGTTACAACGTGTTGTTTAGGAGATACAAGCCAATTTTGTACAAAGCTTTATTTCTGCTCTTAAAGTGTTTCCAATATGTACGTATTTGTCTTCTCTCTGCAACACTGTATTTCCTTATAACGTGGTATTCTTACATATTCTTTCGAGAGAAAAAACTTTCCTGTGCATTCCCTTTTGAGGCTACACACTTAGACATACACGCAACACCAAAGATTTTCGAGTTACAACTTGTTGTTTAGGAAAACAAGATAATTTTGTAGGATGTGGGATTTCGTTAAAACGTGGTTTTCTGACAAATTTTAAAGAAAGAAAATTCTCCAGTTGTTTCTCTTTTGAGGCTTCACTTTTAGACGTACATGCCAAACCAAATGTTTTCGAGTTTCCACTTGTTGTTTAGGAGATACAAGCTAATATTGTATGATGCGTAATTTCTTTCATAAAGTGTTTCCAATATGTACTTTTTGTCTTTACTTTGCAACACTGTATTTCCTTATAACGTTGTATTCTTACATGTTCTTTCGAGAGAAAACTCTCCTGTTCATTCTCTTTTGAAGCTACACGCTTAGACATACACGCAACACCAAAGCTTTTCGAGTTACAATGTGTTGTTTAGGAAAAACAAGATAATTTCGGAGGATGTGGGATTTCCTTAAAACGTGGTTTTCTGACAAATTTTGACGAAAGAAAATTCCCCTTTGTGTTCTCTTTTGAGGCTACACGTTTAGACGTACACGCCAAACCAAAACTTTTCGAGTTACCACGTGTTGTTTAGGAGATACAAGCTAATTTTGTTCGATGCTTTATTTCTTCTCGTAAAGTGTTCCCAATATATACTTATTTGTTTTTACTCTGCAAAATTGTATTTCCTAATAAAGTGGTATTCTTACATATTCTTTCGAGAGAAAACCCTCCTGTGCCTTCTCTTTTGAGGCTCCATGCTTACACATACACGCAACACGAAAGCTTTTCGAGTTACAAAATGTTGTTTAGGAAAAAGAAGATGATATCGCACGATGCAGGATTTCATTAAAACGTAGTTTTCTGAAAAATTTTGACGAAAGAAAATTCTCCTGTGGGTTCTCTTTTGAGGCTACAACTTTAGACGTACACGCCACACCAAATCTTTTCGAGTTACAACCTGTTGTTTGGGAGATACAAGCTAATTTTGTAAGATGCGTTAATTCTTCTCGTAAGGTGTTTCCAATACGTAAGTATTTGTCTTTACTCTTCAACACTGTATTTCCTTATAACGTGGTATTCTTACATATTCTTTCGAGAGAAAACTATCCTGTGCGTTCCCTTTTGAGGCTACACACTTAGACATACAGGCAACACCAAAGCTTTTCGAGTTACAACGTGTTGTTTATGAATAAAAAGATAATTTCGCACGATGTGGGATTTCCTTAAAACGTGGTTTTCTGACAAATTTTGACAAAAGAATATTCTCCTGTGGGTTCTCTTTTGACGCTAAATGTATAGACGTGCACGCCACACCAAATCCTTTCGAGTTACCACGTGTTGTTTAGGAGATACAAGCTAATTTTGTATGATGTGTTATTTCTTCTCGTAAGTGTTGCCAAAACGTACGTATTTGTCTTTCTCTGCAACACTGTATTTCCTTATAACGTGGTATTCTTACATATTCTTTCGAGGAAAAACTCTCCTGTGCATTCCCTTTTGAGGCTACACGCTTAGACATACACGCAACACCAAGGCTTTTCGAGTTACAACGTGTTGTTTAGGAAAAACAAGATTATTTCGCACGATGCGAGATTTCCATAAAACGTGGTTTTCTGAAAAATTTTGACGAAAAAAGTTTTCCTGTGGGTTCTCTTTTGAGGCTACACGTGTAGAGGTACGAGCCACACCAAATCTTTTCGAGTTACAACGTGTTGTTTAGGAGATACAAGCTAATTTTGTACGATGCGTTATTTCTTCTCTTAAAGTGTTTCCAATACGTACTTAGTTGTCTTTACTCTGCCACACCGTATTTCCTTATAACGTGGTATTCCTACATATTCTTTCGAGAGAAAACTTTTCTGTGCGTTCTCTTTTGAGGCTACACGCTTAGAAATACACGCAACCCCAAAGCTTTTCGATTTACAACGTGTTTTTTGGAAAAACAAGATAATTTCGCACGATGCGAGATTTTCTTAAAACGTGGTTTCTGACAAATTTTGATGAAAGAAAATTCTCCTGTGGGTTCTCTTTTGAGGCTACACGTTTAGACGTACACGTCACACCAAATCTTTTCGAGTTATAACGTGTTGTTTAGGAGATACAAGCTAATTTTGTATGATGCGTTACTTCTTCTCCTAAAGTGTTTCCAATACATATGTATTTTTGTTGACTCTACAACACTGTATTTCCTTATAACGTGGTATTCTTACCTATTCTTTTGAAAGAAAACTCTCCTGTGCCTTCTCTATTGAGGTTCCACACTTAGACATACACGCAACACTAAAGCTTTTCGAGTTACAACATGTTGTTTAGGAAAAAGAAGATGATTTCGCACGATGCGGGATTTCCTTAATACGTGGTTTTCTGAAAAATTTTAACGAAAGAAAATTCTCCTGTGGGTTCTCTTTTGAGGCTACACGTTTAGACGTACACGCCACATCAAATCTTTTCGAGTTACAATGTGTTGTTTAGGAGATACAAGCTAATTTTGTACGATGCGTTAATTCTTCTCATTAAGTGATTCCAATACGTACGTATTTGTCTTTACTCTGCAATACTGTATTTCATTATAATGTGGTATTCTTAGGTATTCTAACTAGAGAAAACTATCCTGGGCATTCCCTTTTGAGGCTACACACTTAGACATACAGGCAACACCAAAGCGTTTCGAGTTACAACGTGTTGTTTACGAAAAAGAAGATAATATTGCACCTTGCGGGATTTCCTTAAATCGTGGTTTTCTGACAAATTTTGAAGAAAGAAAATTCTCCTGTGGGTTCTCTTTTGAGGCTACACGTTTAGACGTACACACCATACCAAATCCTTTCGAGATACCACGTGTTGTTTAGGAGATACAAGATAATTTTGTAAGATGCATTATTTCTTCTCGTAAAGTGTTTCCAATACATACGTATTTGTCTTTACACTGCAAAACTGTATTTTCTTATAACGTTGTATTCTTACATGTTCTTTCGAGAGTAAACTCTCCTGTGCGTTCTCTTTAGAGGCTACCCGCTTAGACATACACGCAACACCAAAGCTTTTCGAGTTACAACGTGTTGTTTAGGAAAAACAATATAATATTGCATGATGCGGGATTTCCTTAAAACCTGGTTTTCTGACAAATTTTGACGAAAGAAAGTTCTCCTGTGGGTTCTCTTTTGAGGCTACACGTGTAGACGTACGAGCCTCACCAAATCTTTTCGAGTTCCAACGTGTTGTTTAGGAGATACAAGCTAATTTTGTACGACACGTTATTTCTTCTCTTAAAGTGTTTCCAATACGTACGTATTTGTCTTTACTCTGCAACACTGTATTTCCTTATAACGTAGTATTCTTACATATTCTTTCGAGAGAAAAATCTCCTGGGTGTTCTCTTTTGAGGCTACATGCTTACACATACACGCAACAGCAAAGGTTTTCGAGTTACAATGTGTTGTTTAGGAAAAATAAGATAATTTCGCACGATGCGAGATTTCCTTAAAACGTGGTTTCTGACAAATTTTGATGAAAGAAAATTCTCCTGTCGGTTTTCTTTTGAGGCAACACGATTAGACATACACCTCACACCAAATCTTTTCGAGTTACAACTTGTTGTTTAGGAGATACAAGCTAATTTTGTACGATGCGTTATTTCATCCCGTAAAATATTTCCAATTTGTACTTATTTGCCTTTACTCTGCAAAATTTTATTTCCTTATAATGTGGTATTCTTACATATTCTTTCGAGAGAAAACTCTTCTGTGCCTTCTCTTTTCAGGCTCCACACTTAGACATACACGCAACACCAAAGCTTTTCGAGTTACTACATGTTGTTTAGGAAAAAGATGATTTCGCACGATGCGGGATTTCCTTAAAACGTGGTTTTCTGAAAACTTTTGACGAAAGAAAATTTTCCTGTGGGTTCTCTTTTGAGGCTACACGTTTAGACGTACACGCTACAGCAAATCTTTTCGAGTAACAATGTGTTGTTTAGGAGATTCAAGCTAATTTTGTACTATGCGTTAATTCTTCTCGTAAAGTTTTTCCAATATGTAAGTATTTGTCTTTACTCTGCAACACTGTATTTCCTTATAACGTGGTATTCTTACATATTCTTTCGAGAGAAAACTATCCTGTGCGTTCCCTTTTGAGGCTACACACTTAGATATACAGGCAACACCAAAGCTTTTCGAGGTACAACGTGTTGTTTATGAAAAACAAGATAATTTCGCACGATGCGGGATTTCCTTAAAACGTGGTTTTCTGACAAATTTTGAAGAAAGAAAATTCTCCTGTGGGTTCTCTTTTGAGGCTGCACGTGTAGACGTACGAGCCTCACCAAATCTTTTCGAGTTCCAACGTGTTGTTTAGGAGATACAAGCTAATTTTGTACGACACGTTATTTCTTCTCTTAAAGTGTTTCCAATACGTACGTATTTGTCTTTACTCTGCAACATTGTATTTCCTTATAACGTAGTATTCTTACATATTCTTTCGAGAGAAAACTCTCCTGCGTGTTCTCTTTTGAGGATACATGCTTAGACATACACGCAACAGCAAAAGTTTTCGAGTTACAATGTGTTGTTTAGGAAAAATAAGATAATTTCGCACCATGCGAGATTTCCTTAAAACGTGGTTTCTGACAAATTTTGATGAAAGGAAATTCTCCTGTGGGTTCTCTTTTGAGGCTACACGTTTAGACGTACACCTCACACCAAATCTTTTCGAGTTACAACGTGTTGTTTAGGAGATACAAGCTAATTTTGTTCGATGCGTTATTTCTTCCCGTAAAATATTTCCAATTTGTACTTATTTGTCTTTACTCTGCAAAATTGTATTTCCTTATAATGTGGTATTCTTACATATTCTTTCGAGAGAAAACTCTTCTGTGCCTTCTCTTTTCAGGCTCCACACTTAGACATACACGCAACACCAAAGCTTTTCGAGTTACAACATGTTGTTTAGGAAAAAGATGATTTCGCACAATGCGGGATTTCCTTAAAACGTGGTTTTCTGAAAAATTTTGACGAAAGAAAATTCTCCTGTGGGTTCTCTTTTGAGGCTACACGTTTAGACGTACACGCTACAGCAAATCTTTTCGAGTAACAAGGTGTTGTTTAGGAGATTCAAGCTAATTTTGTACTATGCGTTAATTCTTCTCGTAAAGTTTTTCCAATATGTAAGTATTTGTCTTTACTCTGCAACACTGTATTTCCTTATAACGTGGTATTCTTACATATTCTTTCGAGAGAAAACTATCCTGTGCGTTCCCTTTTGAGGCTACACACTTAGATATACAGGCAACACCAAAGCTTTTCGAGGTACAACGTGTTGTTTATGAAAAACAAGATAATTTCGCACGATGCGGGATTTCCTTAAAACGTGGTTTTCTGACAAATTTTGAAGAAAGAAAATTCTCCTGTGGGTTCTCTTTTGAGGCTACACGTTTAGCCGTACACACCACACCAAATCCTTTCGAATTACCACGTGTTGTTTAGGAGATACTAGCAAATATTGTACGATGCAATATTTCTTCTCGTAAAGTTTTTCCAATACGTACGTATTTGTCTTTACTCTGCAACACTGTATTTCCTTATAACGTTGTATTCTTACATGTTCTTTCGAGAGAAAACTCGACTGTGCGTTCTCTTTAGAGGCTCCATGCTTACACATACACGCAACACCAAAGCTTTTCGAGGTATAACGTTTTGTTTAGCAAAAAGAAGATGATTTCGCACGATACGGGATTTCCTTAAAACGTGGTTTTCTGACAAATTTTGAAGAAAGAAAATTCTCCTGTGGGTTCTCTTTTGAGGCTACATGTTTAAATGAACACGCCACACCAAATCTTTTCGAGTTACAATGTGTTGTTTTGGAGATACAAGCTAATTTTGTACGATGCGTTAATTCTTCTCCTAAAGTGTTTCCAATATGTACTTATTTGTCTTTACTCTGCAAAATTGTATTTCCTTATAACGTGGTATTCTTACATATTCTCTCGAGAGAAAACTCTCCTGTGCCTTCTCTTTTGAGGCTCCACGCTTACACATACACGCAACACCAATGCTTTTCTAGTTACAACATGTTGTTTAGGAAAAAGAAGGTGATTTCGCACGATGCGGAATTTCCTTAAAACGTGGTTTTCTGAAAAATTTTGAAGAAAGAAAATTCTCCTGTGGGTTCTCTTTTGAGGCTACATGTTTAGACGTACACACCACACCAAAAGTTTCGAGTTACAACTTGTTGTTTAGGAGATACAACCTAATTTTGTACTATGCATTAATTCTTCTCGTAAAGTGTTTCCAATACGTACGTGTTTCTCTTTACTCTGCAACACTGTATTTCCTTATAACGTGGTATTCTTACATATTCTTTCGAGAGAAAGCTCTCCTGTGCGTTCTCTTTTGAGGCTACATGCTTAGACAAACACGCAACACCAGAGCTTTTCGAGTTAAAACGTGTTGTTTAGGAAAAAATAGATAATTTCGCTCGATGCGAGATTTCCATAAAACGTAGTTTCTGACAAATTTTCATGAAAGAAAATTCTCCTGTGGGTTCTCTTTTGGGGCTACACGTTTAGACGTACACGTCACACCAAATCTTTTCGAGTTACAACGTGTTGTTTAGGAGATACAAGCTAATTTTGTACGATGCGTTATTACTTCTCGTAAAGTGATTCCAATATGTACTTAATTGCCTTTACTCTGCAAAATTGTATTTCTTTATAACGTGGTATTCTTACATATTCTTTCGAGAGAAAACTCTCCTGTGCGTTCTCTTTTGAGGCTCCACGCTTAGACATACAGGCAACACCAAAGCTTTTTGAGTTACAACATGTGGTTTAGGAAAAAGAAGATGATTTGGCACCATGCGGGATTTCCTTAAAACGTGGTTTTCTGAAAAATTTTAACGAAAGAAAATTCTCCTGTGGGTTCTCTTTTGAGGGTACACGTTTAGACGTACACGCCACACCAAATCTTTTCGAGTTACTACGTGTTGTTTAGGAAATACAAGCTAATTTTGTACTGTGCTTTAATTCTTCTCGTAAAGTGTTTCCAATACGTACATATTTGTCTTTACTCTGCAACACTGTATTTCCTTATAACTTGGTATTCTTACATATTCTTTTGAGAGAAAACTCTCCTGTGCATTCTCCTTTGAGGCTACATGCTTAGACATACACATAACGCCAGAGCTTTTCGAGTTACAACGTGTTGTTTAGGGAAAACAAGATAGTTTCGTACGATGCGAGATTTCCTTAAAACGTGGTTTCTGACAAATTTTGATGAAAGAAAATTCTCCTGTCGGTTCTCTTTTGAGGCTACACGTTTAGACGTACACGTCACACCAAATCTTTTCGAGTTACAAGGTGTTGTTTAGGAGATACAAGCTAATTTTTTACCATGCGAGAAGAAATACCGAATGTTGCAGAGTAAAGACAAATACATAAGTATTGGAAACACTTTATGAGAAGAAATAATGCATCGTACAAAATTAGCTTGTATCTCCTAAACAACACGTTGTAACTCGAAAAGAATTGGTGTGGCATGTATGTCTAAAGGTGTAGCCTCAGAAGAGATCCCATAGGAGAATTTTCTTTCATCAAAATTTTTCAGAAAATCACGTTTTAAGGAAATCCCGCATCGTGCGAAATTATCTTGTTTTTCCTAAACAACACGTTATAACTCGAAGAGCTTTGGTGTTGCATGTATGTCTTAGTGTGTAGCCTCAAAAGGGAACACACAGGATAGTTTTCTCTCGAAAGAATATGTAAGAATAGCACGAATAAGGAAATACAGTGTTGCAGAGTAAAGACAAATACGTACGTATAGGAAACACTTTACTAGAAGAATTAACGCGTCTTACAAAATTAGCGTGTATCTCCTTAACAACACGTTGTAACTCGAAAAGATTTTGTGTGGCATGTATATCTAAACGTGTAGCCTCAAATGAGAACCCACAGGAGAATTTTCTTTCGTCAAAATTTTTCAGAAAACCACGTTTTAAGGAAATCCCGCATCATGCCAAATCATCTTCTTTTTCCTAAACAACATGTTTTAACTCGAAAAGCTTTGGTGTTGCGTGTAGGTCTAAGCGTGGAACCTCAAAAGAGAAGGCACAGGAGAGTTTTCTCTCGAAAGAACACGTAAGAATTCAACGTTATAAGGAAATACAGTGTCGAAGAGTAAAGACAAATACATATGTATTGGAAACACTTTGCAAGAAGAAATAACGCATCGTACAAAATTAGCTTGTATCTCCTAAACAACACGTGGTAACTCGAAAGGATTTGGTGTGACGTGTACGTCTAAATGCGTAGCCTCAAAAGAGAACCCACAGGAGAATTTTCTTTCGTCAAAATTTGTCAGAAAACCACGATTTAAGGAAATCCTGCATCGTGCGAAGTTATCTTGTTTTTCATAAACAACACGTTGTAACTCGAAAAGATTTGGTGTGGCGTGAACGACTAAACGTGTAGCCTCAAAGGAGAACCCACAGGAGAGCTTTCTTTCGTCAAAATTTGTCAGAAAACCACGTTTTAAGGAAATCCTGCATCCTGCGAAATTATCTTGTTTTTCCTAAACAACATGTTGTAACTCGAAAAGCTTTGGTGTTGCGTATATGTCTAAGCGTGTAGCCTCAAAAGAGAACGCACAGGAGAGTTTTCTCCCGAAAGAATATGTAGGAATACCACGTTATAAGGAAATACAGTGTTGCAGAGTAAAGACAAATACATACTTATTGGAAACACTTAAACTTTACGAGAAGAAATAAAACATAGTACAAAATTAGCTTGTATATCCTAAACAACACGTTATAACTCGAAAGGATTTGGTGTTGCGTGTATGTCTAAGCATGTAGCCTCAAAAGAGAATGCACAGGAGAGTTTTCTCTCAAAAGAATATGTAAGAATACCATGTTATAAGGAAACATATTGCTGCAGAGTAAAGACAAATACATACATTTTGGAAACACATTAAGAGAAGAAATAACGCATGGTACAAAATTAGCTTGTATCTCCGAAACAACATGTGGTAACTCAAAAATATTTGGTGTGGCGTGTACATCTAAACGTGTAGCCTCAAAAGAGAACCCACAGGAGAATTTTCTTACGTCAAAATTTGTCAGAAAACCACGTTTTAAGGAAATCCCGCATTGTGCGAAATTATCTTGTTTTTCCTAAACAACACATTGTAATTCGAAAAGCTTTGGTGGTGCATGTATGTCTAAACGTGTGGCCTCAAAAGATAACGCACAGGAGAGTTTTCTCTCGAAAGAATATATAAGAATACCACGTTATAAGGAAATACAGTGTTGCAGAGTAAAGACAAATATGTACTTATTGGAAACACTTTACAAGAAGAAATAACGCATCGTACAAAATTAGCTTGTATCTCCTAAACAACACGTTGTAACTCGACAAGATTTGGTGTGGCGTGTATGTCTAAACGTGTAGCCTCAAAAGTGAACTTACAGGAGTATTTTCTTTCATCAAAATTTGTCAGAAAACCACGTTTTAAGGAAATCCCGCATCGTGGAAATTATCTTGTTTTTCCTAAACAACACGTTGTAACTCTAAAAGCTTTGGTGCTGCGTGTATGTCTAATCGTGTAGCATCAAAAGAGAACGCACAGGAGAGTTTTCTCTCGAAAGAATATGTAAGAATACCGCGTTATAAGGAAATACAGTGTTGCAGAGTAAAGACAAATAAGTAAGTTTTGGACACAATTTATGAGAAGAAATAACGCATCGTAAAAAATTAGCTTGTATCTCCAAAACAACACGTTGTAACTCGAAAAGATTTGGTGTGACATGTACGTCTAAACATGTACCCTCAAAAGAGAACTCACAGGAGAATTTTCTTTCATCAAAATTTGTCAGAAAACACGTTTTAAGGAAATCTCGCATCGTGCAAAATTATCTTGTTTTTACTAAACAACACGGTGTAACTCGAAAAGCTTATTTATTGGAAAAACTTTACAAGAAGAAATAACGCATCGTACAAAATTAGCTTGTATCGCCTAAACAACACGTTGTAACTTAAAAAAGATTTGGACTGGCCTGTACGTCTAAACGTGTAGTCTCAAAAGAGAACCCATAGGAGAATTTTCTTTGGTCAAAATATGTCAGAAAACCACGTATTAAGGAAATCCCTCATTGTGTGAAATTATCTGGTTTTTCCTAAACAACACGTTGTAACGCGAAAAGCTTTGGTGTTGCGTGTATGTCTAAGCATGTAGCCTCAAAAAAGGATGCACAGGAGAGTTTTTTCTCGAAAGAATATGTAAGAATACCACGTTATAAGGAAATACAGTGTTGCAGACTAAAGCCAAATACGTACGTATTGGAAACACTTTACTAGAAGAAATAACGCATCGTACAAAATTAGCTTGTATCTCCTAAACAACACGTTATAACTCGAAAAGATTTGGTGTGGCGTGTACGTCTAAACGTGTAGCCTCAAAAGAGAACCCACAGGAGAATTTTCTTTCGTCAAAATTTTTCAGAAACCACGTTTTAAGTAAATCCCGCATCGTGCGAAATTATCTTGTTTTTCCTAAACAACACGTTGTAACTCGAAAGCTTTGGTGTTGCATGTATGTCTAAACGTGTAGCCTCAAAAGAGAATGCACAGGAGAGTTTTTTCTCGATAGAATTTGTAAGGATACCACGTTATAAGGAAATACAGTGTTGCAGAATAAAGACAAATACGTATGTATTGGAAACCCATAAACTTTACGAGATGAAATAAATCATCGTACAAAATGAGCTTGTATCTCCTACACAACAGGTTGTAACTCGAAAAGATTTGGTGTGGCGTGTACGTCTAAACATGAAGCCTCAAAAGAGAACCCACAGGAGAATTTTCTTTCATCAAAATTTGTCAGAAATCCACGTTTTAAGGAAATCCCGCATTGTGCGCAATTATCTTGTTTTTCATAAACAAAACATTGTAACTCTAAAAGCTTTGGCGTTGGGTGTATGTGCAAGTGTGTGGCCTCAAAAGAGAATGCACAGGAGAGTTTTCTCTCGAAAGAACATGTAAAAATACCACGTTATAAGGAAATACATTGCTGCAGAGTAGAGGCAAATACATACGTATTGGAAACATATTATGAGAATAAATAATGCATGGTACAAAATTAGCTTGTATCTCCTAAACAACACATGGTAACTCAAAAAGATTTGGTGTGGCGTGTACGTCTAAATGTGTAGCCTCAAAAGAGAACCCACAGGAGAATTTTCTTACATCAAAATTTGTCAGAAAACCACATTTTACGGAAATCCCGCATCGTGCGAAATTATCTTGTTTTTCCTAATCAACACGTTGTAACTTGAAAAGCTTTGGTCTTGAGTGTATGTCTAAGCGTGTAGCCTCCAAAGGGAACGCACAGGATAGTTTTCTCTCGAAAGAATATGTAAGATACCATGTTATAAGGAAATACAGTTTTGCAGAGTAAAGACAAATACTTATTTATTGGAAAAACTTTACGAGAAGAAATAACGCATCATAAAAAATTAGCTTGTATCTCCTAAACAACACGTTGTAACTCAAAAAGATTTGGTTTGGCATGTACGTCTAAACGTGTAGCCTCAAAAGAGAACCCACAGGAGAATTTTATTTCGCAAAATTTGTCAGAAAACCATGTTTTATGGAAATCCTGCATCATGTTAAATTATCTTGTTTTTCCTAAACAACACGTTGTACCTCGAAAATCTTTGGTGTTGTGTGAATGTCTAAGCGTGTAGCCTCAAAAGAGAATGCACAGAAGAGTTTTCTCTCGAAAGAACATGTAAGAATACAACATTATAAGGAAATACAGTTTTGCAGAGTAAAGACAAATACGTATGTATTTGAAACACTTTATGAGAAGAAATAACGCATCGTAAAAAATTAGTTTGTATCTCCTAAACAACACGTTGTAACTCGAAAAGATTTGGTGTGGCACGTACGTCTAAATGTGTAGCCTCAAAAGAGAACCCACAGGAGAATTTTCTTTCGTCAAAATTTGTCAGAAAACCACTTATTAAGGAAATCTCGCATCGTGCGAAACTATCTTGTTTTTCCTAAACAACACATTGTAACTCGAAAATCTTTGGTGTTGCGTGTATGTCTAAGCATGTAGCCTCAAAAGAGAAAGCACCGGAGAGCTTTCTCTCGAACGAGTATGTAAAAATACCACGTTATAAGGAAATACATTGTGACAAATTAAAAATAAATTAGTTCCTTTTGGAAACACTTAAACTTTACAAGAAGATATAAAGCATCGTAAAAAATTAGCTTGTATCTCCTAAACAACACGTTGTAACTCGAAAACATTTGGTGTGGCGTGTACGTCTAAACGTTTAGCCTCAAATGAAAACCCACAGGAGAATTTTCTTTCCTCAAAATTTGTCAGAAAACCACGTTTTAAGGAATTCCCGCATCGTGCGAAATTATCTTGTTTCTCCTAAACAACACGTTCTAACTCGAAATGCTTTGGTGTTGCGTGTATGTCTAAGCGTGTAGCCTCAAAAGAGAATGCACAGGAGAGTTTTCTCTCGAAAGAATATGTACGAATACCATGTTATAAGGAAATACAGTGTTGTAGAGTAAAGACAAATATGTAAGTATTGGAAACACTTTAGGAGAAGAAATAATGCATCGTACAAAATTAGCTTGTATCTCCTAAACAACACGTTGTAACTCGAAAAGATTTGGTGTGGCGTGTACGTCTAAACATGTAGCCTCAAAGGAGAACCCACAGGAGAATTTTCTTTCGTCAAAATTTGTCAGAAAACCACGTTTTAAGGAAATCCCGCATTGTGCGCAATTATCTTGTTTTTCATAAACAAAACATTGTAACTCGAAAAGCTTTGGTGTTGGGTGTATGTGTAAGCGTGTAGCCTCAAAAGAGAACGCACAGGAGAGTTTTCTCTCGAAAGAACATGTAAGAATACCACATTATAAGGAAATACAGTTTTGCAGAGTAAAGACAAATACATATGTATTTGAAACACTCTATGAGAAGAAATAACGCATCGTAAAAGATTAGTTTGTATCTCCTAAACAACACGTTGTAACTCGAAAAGATTTGGTGTGGCATGTACGTCTAAACGTGTAGCCTCAAAAGAGAACCCACAGGAGAATTTTCTTTCTTCAAAATTTGTCAGTAAACCACTTATTAAGGAAATCCCGCATCGTGCGAAACTATCTTGTTTTTCCTAAACAACACATTGTAACTCGAAAATCTTTGGTGTTGCGTGTATGTCTAAGCATGTAGCCTCAAAAGAGAACGCACAGGAGAGATTTCTCTCGAACGAGTATGTAAGAATACCACGTTATAAGGAAATACATTGTGGCAAATTAAAGATAAATACGTTCCTTTTGGAAACACTTAAACTTTACAAGAAGATATAAAGCATCGTAAAAAATTAGCTTGTATCTCCTAAGGAACACGTTGTAACTCGAAAACATTTGGTGTGGCGTGTATGTCTAAACATTTAGCCTCAAATGAAAACCCACAGGAGAATTTTCTTTCCTCAAAATTTGTCAGAAAACCACGTTTTAAGGAATTCCCGCATCATGAGAAATTATCTTGTTTTTCCTAAACAACACGTTCTAACTCGAAATGCTTTGGTGTTGCGTGTATGTCTAAGCGTGTAGCCTCAAAAGAGAATGCACAGGCGAGTTTTCTCTCAAAAGAATATGTAAGAATACCACGTTATAAGGAAATACAGTGTTGCAGAGTAAAGACAAATAAGTACATATTGGAAACACTTTAGGAGAAGAAATAACGCATCGTAAAAAATTTGCTTGTATCTCGTAAACAACACGTTGTAACTCGAAAAGATTTGGTGTGGCTCATACGTCTAAACGTGTAGCCTCAAAAGAGAACCCACAGGAGAACTTTCTTTCGTCAAAATTTGTCAGAAAACCACGTTTTAAGGAAATCCCGCATCGTGCAAAATTATCTTATTTTTCCTAAACAACACGTTGTAACTCGAAAAGCTTTGGTGTTGGGTGTATGTGTAAGCGTTTAGCCTCAAAAGAGAAGGCACAGGAGAGTTTTCTCTCGAAAGAACATGTAAGAATACCACGTTATAAGGAAATACAGTGTTGCAGAGTAAAGACAAATACGTACTTATTGGAAACACTTTACGAGAAGAAATAACGCATCGTAAAAAATTAGCTTGTATCTCCTAAACAACACGTGGTAACTCAAAAAGATTTGGTGTGGCGTGCACGTCTAAACGTGTAGCCTCAAAAGAGAACCCACAGGAGAATTTTCTTTCGTCAAAATTTGTCAGAACACCACTTTTTACGGAAATCCCGCATCGTGCGAAATTATCTTGTTTTTCATAAACAACACGTTGTAACTCGAAAAGTTTTGGTGTTGCCTGTATGTCTAAGTGTGTAGCCTCAAAAGGGAACGCACAGGATAGTTTTCTTTCGACAGAATATGTAAGAATACCACGTTATAAGGAAATACAGTGTTGCAGAGTAAAGACAAATACGTACGTATTAGAAACACTTTATGAGAAGAAATAACGCAGCGTACAAAATTAGCTTGTATCTCCTAAACAACATGTGGTAACTCGAAAGGATTTGGTGTGGCGTGCACGTCTAAACGTGAAGCCTCAAAAGGAAACCCACAGGAGAATTTTCTTTCGTCAAAATTTGTCAGAAAACCACGTTTTAAGGAAATCCCGCATCGTGCGAAATTATCTTGTTTTTCATAAACAACACGTTGTAACTCGAAAAGCTTTGTTGTTGCCTGTATGTCTAAGTGTGTAGCCTCAAAAGGGAATGCACAGGATAGTTTTCTCTTGAAAGAATATGTAAGAAAACCACGTTTTAAGAAATACAGTGTTGCAGAGTAAAGACAAATATGTACGTATTGGAAACACTTTACGAGAAGAATTAACGCATTGTACAAAATTAGCTTCTATCTCCTAAACAATACGTTGTAATTTGAAAAGATTTGGTGTGGCGTGTACGTCTAAATATGTAGCCTCAAAAGAGAACACACAGGAGAATTTTCTTTCGTCAAAATTTGTCAGAATCCACATATTAAGGAAATCCCACATTGTGCGAATTTTTTTTTTTTTTCCTGCACAACACTTCGTAACTCGAAAAGCTTTGGTGTTGCGTGTATGTCTAAACGTGTGGCCTCAAAAGAGAATGCACAGGAGAGATTTCTCTCGAAAGAATATATAAGAATACCACGTTATAAGGAAATACAGTGTTGCAGAGTAAAGACAAATACGTAGGTATTGGAAACACTTTACGAGAAGTAATAACGCATCGTACAAAATTAGCTTGTATCTCCTAAACAACACGATGTAACTCGAAAAGATTTGGTGTGGCGTGTACGTCTAAACGTGTAGCCTCAAAAGAGAACTCACAGGATAATTTTCTTTCGTCAAAATTTGTCAGAAAACCACGTTTTATGGAAATCCCGCATCGTGGAAATTATCTTGTTTTTCCTAAACAACACGTTGTAACTCGGAAAGCTTTGGTGCTGCGTGTATGTCTAAGCGTGTAGCCTCAAAAGAGAACGCACAGGAGAGTTTTCTATCGAAAGAATATGTAAGAATACCACGTTATAAGGAAATACAGTGTTGCAGAGTAAAGACTAATAAGTACGTATTGGACACATTTTACGAGAAGAAATAACGCATCGTAGAAAATTAGCTTGTATCTCCTAAACAACACGTTGGAACTCGAAAAGATTTGGTGTGACGTGTACGTCTAAACGTGTAGCCTCAAAAGGGAACTCACAGGAGAATTTTCTTTCATCAAAATTTTCAGAAATCCACGTTTTAAGGAAATCTCGCATCGTGCAAAATTATCTTGTTTTTCCTAAAAAACACGGTGTAACTCGAAAAGCTTTGGTGTTGAGTGTTTGTCTAAGCGTGTAGCCTCAAAAGAGAATGCACAGGAGAGTTTTCTCTCGAAAGAATATGTAAGAATACCAAGTTATAAGGAAATATAGTGTTGCAGAGTAAAGACAAATAAGTACATATTGGAAACCCATAAACTTTACGAGATGAAATAAAGCATCGTAAAAAATTAGCTAGTATCTCCTAAACAACACGTTGTAACTCGAAAAGATTTGGTGTGGCGTGTATGTCTAAACCTGTAGCCTCAAAAGAGAACACATAGGACAATTTTCTTTCATCAAATTTTGTCAGAAAACCACGTTTTAAGGATATCCCGCATCGTGAAAATTATCTTGCTTTTCCTAAACAACACGTTGTAACTCACAAAGCTTTGGTATTGCGTGTATGTCTATGCGTGTAGCCACTTAAGAGAACGCACAGGAGATTTTTCTCTCGAAAGAACATGTAAGAATACAACGTTATAAGGAAATACAGTGTTGCAGAGTAAAGACAAATACATACTTTTTGGAAACACTTTACGAGAAGAAATAACGCTTCGTAAAAAATTAGCTTGTATCTCCTAAACAACACGTGGTAACTCGAAAAGATTTGGTGTGGCGTGCACGTCTAAACTTGTAGCCTCAAAAGAGAACCAACAGGAGAATTTTCTTTCGTCAAAATTTGTCAGAACACCACTTTTTACAGAAATCCCGCATCGTGCGAAATTATCTTGTTTTTCATAAACAACACGTTGTAACTCGAAAAGTTTTGGTGTTGCCTGTATGTCTAAGTGTGTAGCCTCAAAAGGGAACGCACAGGATAGTTTTCTCGCGACAGAATATGTAAGAATACCACGTTATAAGGAAATACAGTGTTGCAGAGTAAAGACAAATATGTACGTATTGGAAACACTTTATGAGAAGAAATAACGCATCGTATAAAATTAGCTTGTATCTCCTAAACAACACGTGGTAACTCGAAAGGATTTGGTGTGGTGTGCATGTCTAAACGTGAAGCCTCAAAAGAGAACCCACAGGAGAATTTTCTTTCGTCAAAATTTGTCAGAAAACCACGTTTTAAGGAAATCCCGCATCGTGCGAAATTATCTTGTTTTTCATAAACAACACATTGTAACTCGAAAAGCTTTGGTGTTACCTGTATGTCTAAGTGTGTAGCCTCAAAAGGGAACGCACAGGATAGTTTTCTCTCGAAAGAATATGTAAGAAAACCACGTTTTAAGGAAATACAGTGTTGCAGAGTAAAGACAAATACGTACATATCGGAAACACTTTACAAGAAGAATTAACGCATTGTACAAAATTAGCTTGTATCTCCTAAACAACACGTTGTAATTCGAAAAGATTTGGTGTGGCATGTACGTCTAAATATGTAGCCTCAAAAGAGAACACACAGGAGAATTTTCTTTCGTCAAAATTTTTCAGAAAACCACGTTTTAAGCTAATCCCGCATCGTGCAAAATCATCTCCTTTTTCCTAAACAACATGTTGTAACTCGAAAAGCTTTGGTGTTGCGTGTATGTGTAAGGATGGAGCCTCAAAAGAGAAGGCACAGGAGAGTTTTCCCTGCGTGTAGCCTCAAAAGAGAACGCACAGTAGAGTTTTCTCTCGATAGAATATGTAAGGATACCACATTACAAGGAAATACAGTGTTGCAGAGTAAAGACTAATACATATGTATTGGAAACACTTTATGAGAGAAATAACGCATCTTGCAAAATTAGCTTGTATGTCCTAAACAACACGTTGGAACTCGAAAAGATTTGGTGTGGCATGTACGTCTAAACGTGTAGCCTCAAAAGAGTACCCACAGGAGAGTTTTATTTCTTCAAAATTTGTCAGAAAACCACGTTTTAAGGAAATCCCGCATCGTGCGAAATTATGTTGTTTTTCCTAAATAACACGTTGTAACTCGAAAAGCTTTGGTGTTGTGTGTATATCTAAGTACGTAGCCTCAAAGGAGAATGCACAGGAGAGTTTTCTCTCGAAAGAATATGCAAGAATACCACGTTATAAGGAAATACAGTGTTGCAGAGTAAAGGCAAATATTTACGTAATGGAAACACTTAAATTTTATGAGAAGAAATAACGCTTCGTAAAAAAAATTACCTTGTATCTCCTAAACAACACGATGTAACTCGAAAAGATTTGATGTGGTGTGTACGTCTAAATGTGTAGCCTCAAAAGAGAACCCACAGGAGTATTTTCTTTCGTCAAAATTTGTCAGAAAACCACGTTTTAAGGAAATCCCGCATCGTGCTAAATTATCTTGTTTTTCCTAAACAACACATTGTAACTCGAAAAGCTTTGGTGTTGCGTGTATGTCAAAGCATGTAGCCTCAAAAGAGAATGCACAGGAGAGTTTTCTCTCGAAAGAATATGTAAGAATACCACGTTATAAGGAAATACAGTGTTGCAGAGTAAAGACAAATATGTACTTATTGGAAACACTTAAACTTTACGAGAAGAAATAAGGCATCGTAAAAAATTAGTATGTATCTCCTAAACATCACGTTATAACTCGAAAAGATTTGGTGTGGTGTGTAAGTCTAAACGTGTAGCCTCAAAAGAGAACCCACAGGAGAATTTTCGTTCATCAAAATTTGTCAGAAAACCACGTTTTAAGGAAATCCTGCATCGTGCGAAATTATCTTGTTTTTCCTAAGCAACACGTTGTAACGCGAAAACCTTTGGTGTTGCGTGTATGTCTAAGCGTGTAGCCTCAAAAGAGAATGCAAAGGAGAGTTTTTTTCTCGAAAGAATATATAAGAATACCACGTTATTAGGAAATACAGTGTTGCAGAGTAAAGACAAATATTTACGTATTGGAAAAACTTTACGAGAAGAAATAACGCATCTTACAAAATTAGCTTGTATCTCCTAAACAACACGTTGTAACTTAAAAAGATTTGGTGTGGCGTGTACGTCTAATCGTGTAGCCTCAAAAGAGAAACCATAGGAGAATTTTCTTTGGTCAAAATTTGTCAGAAAACCACGTATGAAGGAAATACCGCATCATGCGAAATTATCTTGTTTTTCCTAAACAAAACGTTTTAACTCGAAAAGCTTTGGTGTTGCGTGTATGTCTAAGCGTGTAGCCCCAAAAGAGAACGCACAGGAGAGTTTTCTCTCGAAAGAATATGTAAGAATACCACGTTGTAAGGAAATACAGTGTTGCAGAGTAAAGGAAAATACATATGTATTGGAAACGCAACATCAAAGCTTTTCGAGTTACAACGTGTTGTTTAGGAAAAGCAAGATAATTTCGCACGATGAGTGATTTCCTTAAAACATGGTTTTCTGAGAAATATTAACGAAAAAAAATTCTCCTGTGGGTTATCTTTTGAGGCTACACGTTTAGACGTGCACGCCACACCAAATCTTTTCGAGTTACAAACTGTTGTTTAGGAGATACAAGCTAATTTTTTATGATGCTTTATTTCTTCTTGTAAGGTGTTTCCAATAGGTACGTATTTGCCTTTAGTCTACAACACTGTATTTCCTTATAACGTGGTATTCTTACATATTCTTTCGAGAGAAAACTTTCCTGTGCGTCCTCTTTTGAGGCTACACGCTTAGACATACACGCAATACCAAAGATTTTCGCGTTACAACGTGTTGTTTAGGAAAAACAAGATAATTTCGCACGAAGAGGGATTTCCTTAATACGTGATTTTCTGACAAATTTTGACCAAAGAAAATTCTCCTATGGGATCTCATTTGAGACTACACGTTTAGACGTACAGGCCACACCAAATCTTTTTAAATTACAACATGTTGTTTAGGAGATACAAGCTAATTTTTTTACGATGCATTATTTCTTCTCGTAAAGTTTAAGTTTTTCCAATAAGTATGTATTTGCCTCTACTCTGCAACACTGTATTTCCTTATAACGTGGTATTCTTACATATTATTTCGAGAGAAAACTCTCCTGTGCGTTCTCGGATTTCCTTAAACCGTTGTGTTCTGACAAATTTTGAAGAAAGAAAATTCTCCTGTGGGTTCTCTTATGATGCTACACGTTTAGACATGCACGCCACACCAAATCCTTTCGAGTTACCACGTGTTGTTTAGGAGATACAGGCTAATTTTGTACGATGTGTTATTTCTTCTCGTAAATTGTTTCCAATACGTACGTATTTGTCTTTCTCTGCAACACTGTATTTCCTTATAACATGGTATTCTTACATATTCTTTCGAGGGAAAACTCTCCTGAGCATTCTCTTTTGAGGCTACATGTTTAGACATACAAGCAACACCAAAGCTTTTCGAGTTACAACGTGTTGTTTAGGAAAAACTAGATAATTTCGCACGATGCGAGATTTCCATAAACGTGGTTTTCTGAAAAATTTGACAATAGAAAGTTCTCCTGTGGGTTCTCTTTTGAGGCTACATGTTTAGACGTACACGCCACACCAAATCTGTTCGAGTTACAACGTGTTGTTTAGGAGATACAAGCTAATATTTTACAATGTGTTAATTCTTCTCATAAAGTGTTTCCAATACGTACGTATTTGTCTTTACTCTGCAACATTGTATTTCCTTATAACGTGGTATTCTTACATATTCTTTCGATAGAAAACTGTCCTGTGCGTTCCCTTTTGTGGCTACACACTTAGACATACAGGCAACACCAAAGCTATTCAAGTTACAACATGTAGTTTAGGAAAAAGAAGATGATTTCGCAGGACGCGGGATTTCCTTAAAACGTGGTTTTCTGAAAAATTTTGACGAAAGAAAATTCTCCTGTGGGTTCTCTTTTGTGGCTACACATTTAGACGTACACGCCACACCAAAACCTTTCGAGTTACAATGTGCTTTTTAGGAAATACAAGCTAATTTTGTACGATGCATTATTTCTTCTCGTAAAGTGTTTCAAATACGTATGTATCTATCTTTACTCTGCAAAACTGTATTTCCTTATAACGTGGTATTCTTACATATTCGTTCGAGAGAAAACTCTCCTGTGCGTTCTCTTTTAAGGCTACACGCTTACACATACACGCAGCACCAATGCTTTTCGAGTTACAACGTGTTGTTTAGGAAAAACAAGATAATTTCGCACGATGCGGGATTTCCTTAAAACGTTTTTTTCTGACAAATTTTGACGAAAGAAAATTCTCCTGTGGGTTCTCTTTTGAGGCTACACGTTTAGACTTACATGCCACACCAAATCTTTTCGAGTTACAACATGTTGTTTAGGAGATACAAGCTAATTCTGTAAGATGCATTATTTCTTCTCGTAAAGTGTTTCCAATACATACATATTTGTCTTTACTCTGCAACACTGTATTTCCTTATAACGTGGTATTCTTATATATTCTTTCGAGAGAAAACTCTCCTGTGTGTTCTCTTTTGAGGCCACACGTTTAGACATACACGCAACACCAAAGTTTTTGGAGTTACAACGTGTTGTTTAGGAAAAACAAGATAATTTCGCACAATGCGGGATTTCCTTAAAACGTGGTTTTCTGACAAATTTGACGAAAGAAAATTCTCCTGTGGGTTCTCTGTTGAGGCTACACGTTTCAACTTACACGCCACACCAAATCCTTCGAGTTACAACGTGTTGTTTAGGAAATACAAGCTAATTTTGTACGATGTATTATTCCTTCTCGTAAAGTGTTTCCAATAAGTAAGTATCTCTGCAATACTGTATTTCCTTATAACGTGGTATTCTTACATATTCTTTCGAGAGAATACTCTACTGTGCATTCTCTTTTGAGGCTACACGCTTAGACATACACGCAACACCAAAGCTTTTCGAGTTACAACGTGTTGTTTAGGAAAACAAGATGATTTCGCATGATGCAGGACGTCCTTAAAACGTGGTTTTCTGAAAAAATTTTGACGAGAGAAAATTCTCCAGTGGGTTCTCTTTTGAGGCTACAGGTTTAGATGTAAACACCACAGCAAATCTTTTCGAGTTACAACGTGTTGTTTCGGAGATACAAGCTAATTTTGTACCATGTGTTATTTCTTCTCGTTAAGTGTTTCCAATATGTAAGAATTTGTCTTTACTCTGCAACACCGTATTTCCTTATAACGTGGTATTCTTACATATTCTTTCGAGAGAAAACTCTCCTGTGCGTTCTCTTTTGAGGCTACATGCTTAGACATACACGTAACACCAAAGCTTTTCGAGTTACAACGTGTTGTTTAGGAAAAACCAGATAATTTCGCACAATGCGGGATTTCCTAAAAACGTGATTTCTGAAAAATTTTGACGAAAGAAAATTCTCCTGTGGGTTCTCTTTTGAGGCTACGCATTTAGATGTAAACACCACACCAAACAGTTTCAAGTTACAACGTGTTGTTTAGGAGATACAACCTAACTTTGAACGATGTGTTATTTCATCTCTAAAAGTGTTTCCAATAAGTACCTATTTGTCTTTAGTCTGCAACACTGTATTTCCTTCGACCGTGGTATTCTTACATCTTATTTCAAGAGAAAACACTCCTGTGCATTGGCTTTTGAGGATACAGGCTTAGACATACACGCAACAGCAAAGCTTTTCATGTTACAACGTGTTGTTTAGGAAAAACAAGATAATTTCGCACGATGCGGGATTACCATAAAACGTGATTTTCTGACATATTTTGACGAAAGAAAATTGTCCTGTGGGTTCTCTTTTGAGGCTACACGTTTAGAAGTACAGGCCACACCAAATCTTTTCGAGTTACAAAGTGTTGTTTAGGAGATACAAGCTAATTTTGTACGATGCTTTATTTCATCTTGTAAAGTTTGTGGGTTTCCAATACAGACGTATCTTTCTTTACTCTGCAACACTGTATTTCCTTACAACGTGGTATTCTTACATATTCTTTCTAGAGAAAACTCTCCTGTGCATTCCCTTTGGAGGCTACACGCTTAGACATACACGCAACACCAAAGCTTTTCGACTTACAATGTGTTGTTTAGGAAAAACAAGATAATTTCGCACGATGCTGGATTTCCTTAAAACGTGGTTTTCTGAAAAATTTTGACGAAAAAAAATTCTCCTGTGGGTTTTCATTTGAGGCTATACGTTTAGCCGTACATGCCACACCAAATCTTTTCGAGTTACAACGTGTTGTTTAGGAGATAAAAGCTAATTTTTTACGATGCTTTATATCTTCTTGTAAAGTTTAAGAGTTTCCAAAAGGTACATATTTATCTTTAATTTGCCACAATGTATTTCCTTATAACGTGGTATTCTTACATACTCGTTCGAGAGAAATCTCTCCTGTGCGTTCTCTTTTGAGGCTACATGCTTAGACATACATGCAACAGCAAATATTTTCGAGTAACAATGTGTTGTTTAGGAAAACTAGATAGTTTCGCACGATGCAGGATTTCCTTAATAAGTAGTTTTCTGACAAATTTTGACGAAAGAAAATTCTCCTGTGGGTTCTCTTTTGAGGCTACACGTTTAGATGTACACGCCACACCAAATCTTTTCGAGTTACAACGTGTTGTTTAGGAGATACAAGCTAATTTTGTATGATGCGTTATTTCTTCTCGTAAAGTGTTTCCAATATGTATGTATTTGCCTTTAGTCTGCAACACTGTATTTCCTTATAACGTGGTATTCTTACATATTCTTTCGAGAGAAAACTCTCCTGTGCATCCTCTTTTGAGGCTACACGCTTAGACATACACGCAACACCAAAGCTTTTCAAGTTACAACGTGTTGTTTAGGAAAAACAAGATAATTTCAACGATGAGGGATTTCCTTAATACGTGGTTTTCTGACAAATATTGACCAAAGAAAATTATCCTATGGGTTCTCTTTTGAGACTACACGTTTAGACGTACTTGCCACACCAAATCTTTTTAAGTTACAAAGTGTTGTTTAGGAGACACAAGCTAATTTTGTACGATGCGTTATTTCTTCTCGTAAAGTTTTTCCAATAAGTATGTAATTGTCTTTGCAACACTGTATTTCCTTATAAGGTCGTATTCTTACATATTTTTTCGAGAGAAAACTCTCCTCTGCATATTCTTTTGGGGCTACATGCTTAGACATACACCCAACACCAAAGCTTTTCAAGTTAAAACGTGTTGTTTAGGAAGAACAAGATAATTTCTCACGATGCAGGATTTCCTTAAAACGTGGTTTTCTGACAAATTTTGACGAAAGAAAATTGTCCTGTGGGTTCTCTTTTGAGGCTACACGTTCAGAAGTACAGGCCACACCAAATCTTTTCGAGTTACAACGTGTTGTTTAGGAGATACAAGCTAATTTTGTACAATGCGTTATTTCTTCTCGTAAAGTGTTTCCAATAGGTACGTATTTGCCTTTAGTCTGCAACACTGTATTTCCTTATAACGTGGTATTCTTACATATTCTTTCGAGAGAAAACTCTCCTGTGTGTTCCCCTTTGAGGCTACACGCTTAGACATACAGGCAACACCAAAGCTTTTCGCGTTACTACGTGTTGTTTAGGAAAAACCAGATAATTTCGTGCGCTGTGGGATTTCCTTAATAAGTGGTTTTCTGACAAATTTTGACCAAGGAAAATTCTCCTATGGGTTCTCTTTTGAGGCTACACGTTTAGATGTACAGGCCACACCTAATCTTTCTAAGTTACAACGTGTTGTTTAGGAGATACAAGCTAATTTTGTACGATAGGTTATTTCTTCTCGTAAAGATTTTCCAATAAGTAAGAATATGTCTTTACTCTGCAACATTGTATTTCCTTATAACGTGGTATTCTTACATATTCTTTCGAGAGAAAACTCTCCTGTGCCTTCTCTTTTGAGGCTACACGCTTAGACATACACACAACACCAAAGCTTTTCGAGTTACGACATTTTGTTTAGGAAAAACAAGATAATTTCGCACGATGAGGGATTTCCTTATAACGTGGTTTTTGGACAAATTTTGACGAAAGAAAATTCTCCTGTGGGTTCTCTTTTGAGGCTACATGTTTAAATGTACACGCCACACCAAATCCTTTCGAGTTACAACGTGTTGTTTAGGAGATACAAGCTAATTTTTTTATGATGCGTTATTTCTTCTCGTAAAGTTTAAGTGTTTCCAATAAGTATGTATTTGCCTTTACTCTGCAACACTGTATTTCCTTATAACGTGGTATTCTTACATATTCTTTCGACAGTAAACTCTCCTGTGCGTTCTCTTTGGAGGCTACACGCTTCGCCATACACGCAACACCAAAGCTTTTCGAGTTACAACGTGTTGTTTAGGAAAAACAAGATAATTTCGCATGATGCGGGATTTCCTTAAAACGTGGTTTTCTGACACATTTTGATGAAAGAAAATTCTCCCGTGGGTTCTCTTTTGAGGGTACACGTTTAGACATACACGCCACACCAAATCATTTCGAGTTATAACGTGTTGTTTAGGAGATACAAGCTAATTTTGTACTATGTGTTATTTCTTCTCGTAAAGTTTAAGTGTTTCCAATAAGTATGTATTTGTCTTTACTCTGCAACACTGTATTTCCTTATAACGTGGTATTCCTACATATTCTTTTGGGAGAAAACTCTCCTGTCCATTCTCTTTTGAGGCTACACGCTTAGAAATACACGCAACACTAAAGCTTTTCGAGTTACAACATGTTGTTTAGGAAAAACAAGATAATTTCGCACTATGCGGTATTTCCTTAAAACGTGATATTCTGACAAATTTTAGCGAAGGAAAACTCTCCTGTGGGTTCTCTTTTGAGGCTACACGTTTAGACGTACACGCCACACCAAATCTTTTCCAGTTACAACGTGTTGTTTAGGAGATACAAGCTAATTTTGCATGATGCTTTATTTCTTCTCGTAAAGTGTTTCCAATAAGTATGTATTTGTCTATACTCTGCAACACTGTATTTCCTTATAACGTGGTATTCTTACATATTCTTTCGAGAGAAAACTCTCCTGTGCATTCCCCTTTGAGGCTACGCGCTTAGACATACACGCAACACCAAAGCTTTTCGAGTTACAACGTGTTGTTTAGGAAAAACTAGATAATTACGCACGATGCGGGATTTCCTTAATAAGTGGTTTTCTGACAAATTTTGACCAAGGAAAATTCCTCTATGGGTTCTCTTTTGAGGCTACACGTTTAGACATACAGGCCACACCAAATCATTTTAAGTTACAACGTGTTGTTTAGGAGATACAAGCTAATTTTGTACGATGCGTTATTTCTTCTCGTAAAGTTTTTCCAATAAGTAAGTATATGTCTTTACTCTGCAACACTGTATTTACTTATAACGTGGTATTCTTACATATTCTTTCAAGAGAAAACTCTCCAGTGCGTTCTCATTTGAGGCTACACGCTTAGACATATACGCAACACCAAAGCTTTTCGAGTTACAACCTGTTGTTTAGGAAGAACAAGATAATTTCCCATGATGCGGGATTTCCTTAAAACGTGGTTTTCTGACAAATTTTGACGTAAGAAAATTCTCCTGTGGGTTCTCTTTTGAGGCTACACTTTCAGACGTACACGCCACACCAAATCTTTTTGAGTTACCACGTGTTTTTTCGGAGATACAAGCTAATTTTTATACCATGCGTTATTTCTTCTCATAATGTGTTTCCAATAAGTACGTATATGTCTTTACTCTGCAGCAATATATTTCCTTATAACGTGGTATTCTTACATATTCTTTCGAGAGAAAACTCTCCTGTGCATTCTCTTTTGAGGCTGCACGCTTAGACATACACGCAACACCAAAGCATTTTGAATTATAACCTGTTGTTTAGGAAAAACAAGATAATTTCACACGATGCGGGATTTCCTTAAAACGTGGTTTTCTGAAAAATTTTGACGAAAGAAAATTCTCCTGTGGGTTCTCTTTTGAGGCTACATGTTTAGTTGTAAACGCCACACCAAATCTTTTCGAGTTACAACGTTTTGTTTAGGAGATACAAGCTAATTTTGTAAGATACGTTATTACCTCTCGTAAAGGGTTTCCAATACATATGTATTTGTCTTTACTCTGCAACAGTGTATTTCCATATAACGTGGTATTCTTACATATTCTTTTGAGAGAAAACTCTCCTGTGCATTCTCTTTTGAGGCTACACGCTTAGACATACACGCAACATCAAAGCTTTTCGAGTTACAACGTGTTGTTTAGGAAAAACAAGATAATTTCGCACGATGCGGGATTTCCTTAAAACGTTGTTTTCTGACAAATTTTGACGAAAGAAAATTCTCCTGTGGGTTCTCTTTTGAGGGTACATGTTTAGACGTACAAGCCACACCAAATCCTTTCGAGTTATATCGTGTTGTTTAGGAGATACAAGCTTATTTTGTACTATGTGTTATTTCTACTCGTAAAGTTTAAGTGTTTCCAATAAGTATGTATTTGTCTTTACTCTGCAACACTGTATTTCCTTATAATGTGGTATTCCTACATAATCTTTTGGGAGAAAACTCTCCTGTGCGTTCTCTTTTGAGGCTACACGCTTAGATATACCCGCAACACCAAACCTTTTCGAGTTACAACATGTTGTTTAGGAAAAACAAGATAATTTCGCACGATGCGGGATTTCTTTAAAACGTGGTTTTGACAAATTTTGACGAAAGAAAACTCTCCTGTGGGTTCTCTTTTGAGGCCACACGTTTATACGTACACGACACACCAAGTCTTTTTGAGTTACAACGTGTTGTTTAAGACATACACGCTAATTTTGCAAGATGCTTTATTTCTCTCATAAAGTGCTTCCAATACATACGTATTTGTCTTTACTCTGCCACACTGTATTTCCTTATAACGTGGTATTCTAAATATTCTTTTGAGAGAAAACTCTCCTGTGCGTTCTCTTTTGGGGCTACATGCTTAGACATACACGCAACACCAAAGCTTTTCGAGTTAAAACGTGTTGTTTAGGAAGAACAAGATAATTTCTCACGATGCGGGATTTCCTTAAAACGTGGTTTTCTGACAAATTTTGACGAAAGAAAACTCTCCTGTGGGTTCTCTTTTGAGGCTACACGTTTAGACGTACACGCCACACCAAATCTTTTTGAGTTACAACGTGTTGTTTTGGACAAACAAGCTAATTTTGCAAGATGCGTTATTTCTCTCATAAAGTGCTTCCAATACGTACGTATTTGTCTTTACTCTGCCACACTGTATTTCCTTATAACGTGGTATTCTTACATATTCTTTCGAGAGAAAACTCTCCTGTGTGGTCTCTTTTGGGGCTACACACTTAGACATACACCCAACACCAAAGCTTTTCGAGTTAAAACGTGTTGTTTAGGAAGAACAAGATAATTTCTCACGATGCGGGATTTTCTTAAAACGTGGTTTTCTGACGAATTTTGACAAAAGAAAATTGTCCTGTTGGTTCTCTTTTGAGGCTACACGTTTAGACGTACACGCCACACCAAATCTTTTCGAGTTACAACGTGTTGTTTAGGAGATACAAGCTAATTTTGTACGATGCTTTATTTCATCTCGTAAAGTTTATGGGTTTCCAATACATATGTATTTGTCTTTACTCTGCAACACTGTATTTCCTTATAACGTGGTATTCTTACAAATTCTATCGAGAAAAAACTCTCCTGTGCGTTCTCTTTTGAGGCTACATGCTTAGACATACACGCAACACCAAAGCCTTTCGAGTTACAACGTGTTGTTTAGGAAAAACAAGATAATTTCGCATTATACGGGATTTCCGTAAAACGTGGTTTTCTGAAAAATTTTGACGAAAAAAATTCTCCTGTGGGTTCTCTTTTGAGGCTACACGTTTAGACGTACATGCCACACCACATCTTTTCGAGTTACAACGTGTTGTTTAGGAGATACAAGCTAATTTTGTACGATGCTTTATTTCATCTCGTAAAGTTTATGGGTTTCCAATACATATGTATTTGTCTTTACTTTGCAACACTGTATTTCCTTTTAACGTGTTATTCTTACAAATTCTATCGAGATACAACTCTCCTGTGTGTTCTCTTTTGAGGCTACACGCTTAGATATACACGGAACACCAAAGCTTTTCGAGTTACAACATGTTGTTTAGGAAAAACAAGATAATTTCGCACGATGCGGGATTTCCATAAAACGTGGTTTTCTGAAGAATTTTGACGAAAGAAAATTCTCCTGTGGGTTCTCTTTTGAGGCTACACGTTTAGACGTACACGCCACACCAAATCTTTGCGAGTTACCACGTGTTGTTTAGGAGATACAAGCTAATTTTGTACGATGCTTTATTTCATCTCGTAAAGTTTATGGGTTTCCAATACATACGTATTTGTCTTTACTCTGCAACACTGTATTTCCTTATAACGTGGTATTCTTACAAATTCTATTGAGAAAAAACTCTCCTGTGCGTTCTCTTTTGAGGCTACATGCTTAGACATACACGCAACACCAAAGCCTTTCGAGTTACAACGTGTTGTTTAGGAAAAACAAGATAATTTCGCACGATACGGGATTTCCGTAAACCATGGTTTTCTGAAAAATTTTGACGAAAAAAATTCTCCTGTGGGTTCTCTTTTGAGGCTACACGTTTAGAAGTACACGCCACACCACATCTTTTCGAGTTACAACGTGTTGTTTAGGAGATACAAGCTAATTTTGTACGATGCTTTATTTCATCTCGTAAAGTTTATGGGTTTCCAATACATATGTATTTGTCTTTACTTTGCAACACTGTATTTCCTTTTAACGTGGTATTCTTACAAATTCTATCGAGATACAACTCTCCTGTGTGTTCTCTTTTGAGGCTACACGCTTAGACATACACGCAACACCAAAGCTTTTCGAGTTACAACATGTTGTTTAGGAAAAACAAGATAATTTCGCACGATGCGGGATTTCCATAAAACGTGGTTTTCTGAAAAATTTTGACGAAAGAAAATTCTCCTGTGGGTTCTCTTTTGAGGCTACACGTTTAGACGTACACGCCACACCAAATCTTTTCGAGTTACAACGTGTTGTTTAGGAGATACAAGCTAATTTTTTACATTGCGTTATTTGTTCTCATAAAGTGTTTCCAATACGTACGTATTTGCCTTTACTCTGCAACACTGTATTTCCTTATAAAGTGGTATTCTTACATATTCTTTCGAGAGAAAACTCTCCTGTGCATTCTCTTTTGAGGCTACATGCTTAGACATACACGCAACAGCAAAGCTTTTGGAGTTACAACGTGTTGTTTAGGAAAAACAAGATAATTTCGCACGATGCGGGATTTCCTTAAAATGTGGTTTTCTGAAAAATTTTGACGAAAGAAAATTCTTCTGTGGGTTCTCTTTTGAGGCTACACGTTTAGACGTACAGGCCACACCAAATCTTTTTAAGTTACAACGTGTTGTTTAGGAGATACAAGCTAATTTTGTACGATGCGTTATTTCTTCTCGTAAAGTTTTTCCAATACGTAAGTATTTGTCTTTACAACACTGTGTTTCCTAATAACGTGGTATTCTTACATATTCTTTCGAGAAAAAACTCTCCTTTGCATTCTCTTTTGAGGCTACACGCTTAGACATACATGCAACAACAAAGCTTTTCGAATTACAACGTGTTGTTTCGGAAAAACAAGATAATTTCGCACGATGCGGGATTTCCATAAAACGTGGTTTTCTGACAAATTTTGACTAAAGAAAATTCTCCTGTGGGTTCTCTTTTGAGGCTACACGTTTAGATGTACATGCCACACCAAATATTTTTGAGTTACAACGTGTTGTTTAGGAGGTATAAGCTAATTTTTTTACGGTGCGTTATTTCTTCTCGTAATGTTTAAGTGTTTCCAATATGTTTGTATTTGCCTTTACTCTGCAACACTGTATTTCCTTATAACGTGTTATTCTTACATATTCTTTCGAGAGAAAACTCTCCTGTGCGTTCTCTTTGGAGGCTACACGCTTAGACATACACGCAATACCAAAGCTTTTCGAGTTACAACGTGTTGTTTAGGAAAAACAAGATAATTTCGCATGATGCGCGATTTCCTTAAAACTTGGTTTTCTGACAAATTTTGACGAAAGAAAATTCTCCTGTGGGTTCTCTTTTGAGGGTACATGTTTAGACGTACAAGCCACACCAAATCCTTTCGAGTTATATCGTGTTGTTTAGGAGATACAAGCTTATTTTGTACTATGTGTTATTTCTACTCGTAAAGTTTAAGTGTTTCCAATAAGTATGTATTTGTCTTTACTCTGCAACACTGTATTTCCTCATAATGTGGTATTCCTACATAATCTTTTGGGAGAAAACTCTCCTGTGCGTTCTCTTTTGAGGCTACACGCTTAGATATACCCGCAACACCAAACCTTTTCAAGTTACATGTTGTTTAGGAAAAACAAGATAATTTCGCACGATGCGGGATTTCTTTAAAACGTGGGTTTTGACAAATTTTGACGAAAGAAAACTCTCCTGTGGGTTCTCTTTTGAGGCTACACGTTTAGACGTACACGCCACACCAAATCTTTTCGAGTTACAGCGTGTTGTTTAGGAGATACAAACTAATTTTGTACGATGCCTTATTTCTTCTCGTAAAGTTTAAGTGTTTCCAATAAGTACCTATTTGTCTTTACTCTGCAACACTGTATTTCCTTATAACGTGGTATTCTTACATATTCTTTCGAGAGAAAACTCTCCTGTGCATTCTCTTTTGAGGCTACACGCTTAGACATACACGCAACACCAAAGCTTTTCGAGTTACATGTGTTGTTTAGGAAAAACAAGATAATTTCGCACGATGCGGGATTTCCTTAAAACGTGGTTTTCTGACAAATTTTGACGAAAGAAAATACTCCTGTGGGTTCTCTTTTGAGGCTACACGTTTAGACGTACATGCCACACCAAATACTTTCGAGTTAAAACGTGTTGGTTAGGACATACAAGCTAATTTTTTAAGATGCGTTATTTCTTCTCGTAAAGTTTAAATGTGTCCAATACGTACGTAATTGCCTTTACTCTGCAACACTGTATTTCCTTATAACGTGGTAATCTTGCATATTCTTTAGAGAGAAAAACTCTCCTGTGCGTTCTCTTTAGAGGCTACATGCTTAGACATACACGCAACACCAAAGCATTTCGAATTACAACCTGTTGTTTAGGAAAAACAAGATAATTTCACACGATGCGGATTTCCTTAAAACGTGGTTTTCTGAAAAATTTTGACGAAAGAAAATTCTCCTGTGGGTTCTCGTTTGAGGCTACATGTTTAGTTGTAAACGCCACACCAAATCTTTTCGAGTTACAACGTTTTGTTTAGGAGATACAAGCTAATTTTGTACGATGCGTTATTACCTCTCGTAAAGTGTTTCCAATACTTACGTATTTGTCTTTACTCTGCAACAATGTATTTCCATATAACGTGGTATTCTTACATATTCTTTCGAGGGAAAACTCTCCTGTGCATTCTCTTTTGAGGCTACACGCTTAGACATACACGCAACATCAAAGCTTTTCGAGTTACAACGTGTTGTTTAGGAAAAACAAGATAATTTCGCACGATGCGGGATTTCCTTAAAACGTGGTTTTCTGACAAATTTTGACGAAAGAAAATTCTCCTGTGGGTTCTCTTTTGAGGGTACACATTTAGACGTACAAGCCACACCAAATCCTTTCGAGTTATATCGTGTTGTTTAGGAGATACAAGCTTATTTTGTACTATGTGTTATTTCTACTCGTAAAGTTTAAGTGTTTCCAATAAGTATGTATTTGTCTTTACTCTGCAACACTGTATTTCCTTATAATGTGGTATTCCTACATAATCTTTTGGGAGAAAACTCTCCTGTGCGTTCTCTTTTGAGGCTACACGCTTAGATATACCCGCAACACCAAACCTTTTCGGGTTACAACATGTTGTTTAGGAAAAACAAGATAATTTCGCACGATGCGGGATTTCTTTAAAACGTGGATTTTGACAAATTTTGACGAAAGAAAACTCTCCTGTGGGTTCTCTTTTGAGGCTACACGTTTAGACGTACACGCCACACCAAATCTTTTCGAGTTACAGCGTGTTATTTAGGAGATACAAACTAATTTTGTACGATGCCTTATTTCTTCTCGTAAAGTTTAAGTGTTTCCAATAAGTACCTATTTGTCTTTACTCTGCAACACTGTATTTTCTTATAACGTGGTATTCTTACGTATTCTTTCGAGAGAAAACTCTCCTGTGCATTCTCTTTTGAGGCTACACGCTTAGACATACACGCAACACCAAAGCTTTTCGAGTTACAATGTGTTGTTTAGGAAAAACAAGATAATTACGCACGATGCGGGATTTCCTTAAAACGTGGTTTTCTGACAAATTTTGACGAAAGAAAATACTCCTGTGGGTTCTCTTTTGAGGCTACACGTTTAGACATACACGCCACACCTAATCCTTTCGAGTTAAAACGTGTTGTTTAGGAGATACAAGCTAATTTTTTAAGATGCGTTATTTCTTCTCGTAAAGTTTAAATGTGTCCAATACGTTCGTAATTGCCTTTACTCTGCAACACTGTATTTCCTTATAACGTGGTAATCTTGCATATTCTTTAGAGAGAAAAACTCTCCTGTGCGTTCTCTTTAGAGGCTACATGCTTAGACATACACGCAACACCAAAGCATTTCGAATTACAACCTGTTGTTTAGGAAAAACAAGATAATTTCACACGATGCGGGATTTCCTTAAAACGTGGTTTTCTGAAAAATTTTGACGAAAGAAAATTCTCCTGTGGGTTCTCTTTTGAGGCTACATGTTTAGTTGTAAAGGCCACACCAAATCTTTTCGAGTTACAACGTTTTGTTTAGGAGATACAAGCTAATTTTGTACGATGCGTTATTACCTCTCGTAAAGTGTTTCCAATATGTACGTATTTGTCTTTACTCTGCAACAATGTATTTCCATATAACGTGGTATTCTTACATATTCTTTCGATAGAAAACTCTCCTGTACATTCTCTTTTGAGGCTACATGCTTAGACATACACGCAACACCAAAGCTTTTCGAGTTACAACTTGTTGTTTAGGAAAAACAAGATAATTTCGCACGATGCGGGATTTCCTTAAAACGTGGTTTTCTGACAAATTTTGATGAAAGAAAATTCTCCTGTGGGTTCTCTTTTGAGGGTACACGTTTAGACGTACAAGCCACACCAAATCCTTTCAAGTTATATCGTGTTGTTTAGGAGATACAAGCTTATTTTGTACTATGTGTTATTTCTACTCATAAAGTTTAAGTGTTTCCAATAACAATGTATTTGTCTTTACTCTGCAACACTGTATTTCCTTATAATGTGGTATTCCTATATAATCTTTTGGGAGAAAACTCTCCTGTGCGTTCTCTTTTGAGGCTACACGCTTAGATATACCCGCAACACCAAACCTTTTCGAGTTACAACATGTTGTTTAGGAAAAACAAGATTACTTCGCACGATGCGGGATTTCTTTAAAACGTGGGTTTTGACAAATTTTGACGAAAGAAAACTCTCCTGTGTGTTCTCTTTTGAGGCTACACGTTTAGACGTACACGCCATACCAAATCTTTTCGAGTTACAGCGTGTTGTTTAGGAGATACAAACTAATTTTGTACGATGCCTTATTTCTTCTCGTAAAGTTTAAGTGTTTCCAATAAGTACGTATTTGTCTTTACTCTGCAACACTGTATTTCCTTATAACGTGGTATTCTTACATATTCTTTCGAGAGAAAACTCTCCTGTGCATTCTCTTTTGAGGCTACACGCGTAGACGTACACGCAACACCAAAGCTTTTCGATTTACAATGTGTTGTTTAGGAAAAACAAGATAATTTCGCACGATGCGGGATTTCCTTAAAACGTGGTTTTCTGACAAATTTTGACGAAAGAAAATACTCCTGTGGGTTCTCTTTTGAGGCTACACGTTTAGACGTACACGCCACACCAAATCCTTTCGAGTTAAAACGTGTTGGTTAGGAGATACAAGCTAATTTTTTAAGATGCGTTATTCTTCTCGTAAAGTTTAAATGTGTCCAATATGTACGTAATTGCCTTTACTCTGCAACACTGTATTTCCTTATAACGTGGTAATCTTGCATATTCTTTAGAGAGAAAAACTCTCCTGTGCGTTCTCTTTAGAGGCTACATGCTTAGACATACACGCAACACCAAAGCATTTCGAATTACAACCTGTTGTTTAGGAAAAACAAGATAATTTCACACGATGCGGGATTTCCTTAAAACGTGGTTTTCTGACAAATTTTGACGAAAGAAAATTCTCCTGTGGGTTCTCTTTTGAGGCTACATGTTTAGTTGTAAACGCCACACCAAATCTTTTCGAGTTACAACGTTTTGTTTAGGAGATACAAGCTAATTTTGTACGATGCGTTATTACCTCTCGTAAAGTGTTTCCAATACGTACTTATTTGTCTTTACTCTGCAACAATGTATTTCCATATAACGTGGTATTCTTACATATTCTTTCGAGAGAAAACTCTCCTGTGCATTCTCTTTTGAGGCTACACGCTTAGACATACACGCAACACCAAAGCTTTTCGAGTTACAACGTGTTGTTTAGGAAAAACAAGATAATTTCGCACGATGCAGGATTTCCTTAAAACGTGGTTTTCTGACAAATATTGACGAAAGAAAATTGTCCTGTGGTTCTCTTTTGAGGCTACACGTTAGACGTACACACCACACCAAATCTTTTCGAGTTATAACGTGTTGTTTAGGAGATACAAACTAATTTTGTATGATGCCTTATTTCTTCTCGTAAAGTTTAAGTGTTTCCAATAAGTATGTATTTGTCTTTACTCTGCAACACTGTATTTACTTATAACGTGGTATTCTTACATATTCTTTCGAGAGAAAACTCTCCTGTGCGTTCTCTTTTGAGGCTACACGATTAAACATACACGCAACACCAAAGCTTTTCGAATTACAATTTGTTGTTTAGGAAAAACAAGATAATTTAGCACGATGCGGGATTTCCTTAAAACGTGGTTTTCTGACAAATTTTGACGAATGAAAATACTCCTGTAGGTTCTCTTTTGAGGCTACACGTTTAGATGTACACACCACACCAAATCTTTTCGAGTTACAACGTGTTGTTTAGGAGATACAAGCTAATTTTGTACGATGCGTTATTTCTTCTCATAAAGTTTAAATTTTTCCAATACATACGTATTTGCCTTTACTCTGCAACACTGTATTTCCTTATAACGTGGTATTTTTGCATATTCTTTCAAGAGAAAACTCTCCTGTGCGTTCTCTTTCGAGGCTACATGCTTAGACATACACGCAACACCAAAGCTTTTCGAATTACAACGTGTTGTTTAGGAAAAACAAGATAATTTCGCACGATGCGGATTTCCTTAAAACGTGGTTTTCTGAAAAATTTTGACGAAAGAAAATTCTCCTGTGGGTTCTCTTTTGAAGCTACATGTTTAGTTGTAAACGCCACACCAAATCTTTTCGAGTTACAACGTGTTGTTTAGGAGACACAAGCTAATTTTGTACGATGCATTATTACTTCTTGTAAAGTGTTTCCAATACTTATGTGTTTGTCTTTACTCTGCAACACTGTATTTCCTTATAACGTGGTATTCTTACATATTCTTTCGAGAGAAAACTCTCCTGTGCGTTCTCTTTTGAGGCTACACGCTTAGACATACACGCAACACCAAAGCTTTTCGAATTACAACGTGTTGTTTAGGAAGAACAAAATAATTTCTCACGATGCGGGATTTCCTTAAAACGTGGTTTTCTGACAAATTTTGACGAAAGAAAATTGTCCTGTGGTTCTCTTTTGAGGCTACACGTTTAGACGTACACGCCACACCAAATCTTTTCGAGTTACAACGTGTTGTTTAGGAGATACAAGCTAATTTTGTATGATGCTTTATTTCATCTCTCTAATTTTAAGGGTTTCCAATACGTAAGTATTTGTCTTTATTCTGCAACATTGTACTTCCTTATAATGTGGTATTCTTACATATTCTTTCGAGAGAAAACTCTTCTGTGTGTTCTCTTTTGAGGCTACATGCTTAGACATACACACAACACCAAAGGTTTTCGAGTTACAACGCGTTGTTTAGGAAAAACAAGATAATTTCGCACGATGCGGGATTTCCTTAATACGTGGTTTTCTGACAAATTTTTACCAAAGAAAATTCTCCTGTGGGTTTTCTTTTGAGGCTACACATTTAGACGTACACGCCACACCAAATGTTTTCGAGTTACAACGTGTTGTTTAGGAGATACAAACTAATTTTTTACAATGCGTTATTTTTTCTCATAAAGTGTTTCCAATAAGTACGTATTTGTCTTTACTCTGCAACACTGTATTTCCTTATTACGTGGCATTCTTACATATTCTTTCGAGAGAAAACTCTCCTGTGCGTTCTCTTTTGAGGCTACATGCTTAGACATACACGCAACACCAAAGCTTTTCGAATTACAACGTGTTGTTTAGGAAAAACAAGATACTCTCTCACGATAATTTTGCACGATGCAGGATTTCCTTAAAACGTGGTTTTCTGAAAATTTTGACGAAAGAAAATTCTCCTATGGGTTCTCTTTTGAGGCTACACGTTTAGACGTACACTCCACACCAAGTCATTTCAAGTTACAACGTGTTGTTTAGGAGATACGAGCTAATTTTGTACGATGCTTTATTTCATCTCTTAAAGTTTAAGGGTTTCCAATACGTACGTATTTGTCTTTACTCTGCAACACTGTATTTCCTTATAACGTGGTATTCTTACATATTCTTTCGAGAGAAAACTCTCCTGTGTGTTCTCTTTTGAGGCTATACACTGAGACATACACGCAACACAACAGCTTTTTGAGTTACAACGTGTTGTTTAGGAAACACAAGATAAATTCGCACGATGCAGGATTTCCTTAATACGTGGTTTTCTGACAAATTTCCAAAGAAAATTCTCCTGTGGGTTCTCTTTTGAGGCTACACGTTTAGACGTACACGCCACATCAAATCTTTTCGAGTTACAACGTGTTGTTTAGGAGATACAAGCTAATTTTGTACAATGCGTTATTTCTTCTCGTAAAGTGTTTCCAATACGTACGTATTTGTCTTTACTCTGCAACACTGTATTTCCTTATAACGTGGTATTCTTACAAATTCTATCGAGAAAATACTCTCCTTTGCGTTCTCTTTTGAGGCTACGCGCTTAGACATACACGCAACACCAAAACTTTTCGAGTTGCAACTTGTTGTTTAGGAAAAAGAAGATAATTTTGCACGATGAGGGATTTCCTTAAAACGTGGTTTTCTCACATATTTTGACGATAGAAAATTCTCCTGTCGGTTCTCTTTTGAGGCTACACGTTTAGACGTACATGCCACACCAAATCCTTTCGAGTTACAACCTGTTGTTTAGGAGATACAAGCTAATTTAGTATGATGCGTTATTTCTTCTTGTAAAGTGTTTCCAATACATACGTTTTTGTCTTTACTCTGCAACACTGTATTTCCTTATAACGTGGTATTCTTACATAATTTCGAGAGAAAACTCTCCTGTGCATTCTCCTTTGAGTCTACACGCTTAGCCATACACGCAACACAGAAGATTTTTGAGTTACAACGTGTTGTTTAGGAAAAACTAGATAATTTCGCACGATGCGAGATTTCGTTAAAACGTGGTTTCTGACAAATTTTGATGTACGAAAATTCTACTGTCGGTTCTCTTTTGAGGCTACATGTTTAGACGTACATGTCACATGAAATCTTTTCGAGTTACAACGTGTTGTTTAGGAGATACAAGCCAATTTTGTACAATGCTTTATTTCTGCTCTTAAAGTGTTTCCAATATGTACGTATTTGTCTTCTCTCTGCAACACTGTATTTCCTTATAACGTGGTATTCTTACATATTCTTTCGAGAGAAAAAACTCTCCTGTGCATTCCCTTTTGAGGCTACACACTTAGACATACACGCAACACCAAAGATTTTCGAGTTACAACTTGTTGTTTAGGAAAACAAGATAATTTTGTAGGATGTGGGATTTCGTTAAAAGGTGGTTTTCTGACAAATTTTTAAGAAAGAAAATTCTCCAGTGGTTTCTCTTTTGAGGCTTCACTTTTAGACGTACACGCCAAACCAAATGTTTTCGAGTTTCCACTTGTTGTTTAGGAGATACAAGCTAATATTGTATGATGCGTAATTTCTTCTCGTAAAGTGTTTCCAATATGTACTTTTTGTCTTTACTTTGCAACACTGTATTTCCTTATAACGTTGTATTCCTACACGTTCTTTCGAGAGAAAACTCTCCTGTTCATTCTCTTTTGAAGCTACACGCTTAGACATACACGCAACACCAAAGCTTTTCGAGTTACAACGTGTTGTTTAGGAAAAACAAGATAATTTCGGAGGATGCGGGATTTCCTTAAAACGTGGTTTTCTGACAAATTTTGACGAAAGAAAATTCCCCTTTGTGTTCTCTTTTGAGGCTACACGTTTAGACGTACACGCCAAACCAAAACTTTTCGAGTTACCACGTGTTGTTTAGGAGATACAAGCTAATTTTTTTCGATGCTTTGTTTCTTCTCGTAAAGTGTTCCCAATATATACTTATTTGTCTTTACTCTGCAAAATTGTATTTCCTAATAACGTGGTATTCTTACATATTCTTTCGAGAGAAAACCCTCCTGTGCCTTCTCTTTTGAGGCTCCATGCTTACACATACACGCAACACGAAAGCTTTTCGAGTTACAACATGTTGTTTAGGAAAAAGAAGATGATATCCCACGATGCGGGATTTCATTAAAACGTAGTTTTCTGAAAAATTTTGACGAAAGAAAATTCTCCTGTGGGTTCTCTTTTGAGGCTATACGTTTAGACGTACACGCCACACCAAATCTTTTCGAGTTACAACCTGTTGTTTAGGAGATACAAGCTAATTTTGTAAGATGCGTTAATTCTTCTCGTAAGGTGTTTCCAATAAGTAAGTATTTGTCTTTACTCTGCAACACTGTATTTCCTTTTAACGTGGTATTCTTACATATTCTTTCGAGAGAAAACTATCCTGTGCGTTCCCTTTTGAGGCTACACACTTAGACATACAGGCAACACCAAAGCTTTTCGAGTTACAACGTGTTGTTTATGAATAAAAAGATAATTTCGCACGATGTGGGATTTCCTTAAAACATGGTTTTCTGACAAATTTTGACAAAAGAATATTCTCCTGTGGGTTCTCTTTTGACGCTAAACGTATAGACGTGCACGCCACACCAAATCCTTTCGAGTTACCACGTTTTGTTTAGGAGATACAAGCTAATTTTGCATGATGTGTTATTTCTTCTGGTAAAGTGTTTCCAAAACGTACGTATTTGTCTTTCTCTGCAACACTGTATTTCCTTATAACGTGGTATTCTTATATATTCTTTCGAGGAAAAACTCTCCTGTGCATTCTCTTTTGAGGCTACACGCTTAGACATACACGCAACACCAAGGCTTTTCGAGTTACAACGTGTTGTTTAGGAAAAACAAGATTATTTCGCACGATGCGAGATTTCCATAAAACGTGGTTTTCTGAAAAATTTTGACGAAAAAATTTTCCTGTGGGTTCTCTTTTGAGACTACACGTGTAGAGGTACGAGCCACACCAAATCTTTTCCAGTTACAACGTGTTGTTTAGGAGATACAAGCTAATTTTGTACGATGCGTTATTTCTTCTCTTAAAGTGTTTCCAATACGTACTTAGTTGTCTTTACTCTGCAACACCGTATTTCCTTATAACATGGTATTCCAACATATTCTTTCGAGAGAAAACTTTTCTGTGCGTTCTCTTTTGAGGCTACACGCTTAGAAATACACGCAACCCCAAAGCTTTTCGATTTACAACGTGTTGTTTGGAAAAACAAGATAATTTCGCACGATGCGAGATTTTCTTAAAACGTGGTTTCTGACAAATTTTGATGAATGAAAATTCTCCTGTGGGTTCTCTTTTGAGGCTACACGTTTAGACGTACATGTCACACAAAATCTTTTCGAGTCATAACGTGTTGTTTAGGAGATACAAGCTAATTTTGTATGATGCGTTATTTCTTCTCCTAAAGTGTTTCCAATACATATGTATTTTTGTTGACTCTACAACACTGTATTTCCTTATAACGTCGTATTCTTACCTATTCTTTTGAAAGAAAACTCTCCTGTGCCTTCTCTTTTGAGGCTCCACGCTTAGACATACACGCAACACTAAAGCTTTTCGAGTTACAACATGTTGTTTAGGAAAAAGAAGATGATTTCGCACGATGCGGGATTTCCTTAATAAGTGGTTTTCTGAAAAATTTTAACGAAAGAAAATTCTCCTGTGGGTTCTCTTTTGAGGCTACACGTTTAGACGTACACACCACACCAAATCCTTTCGAGTTACCACGTGTTGTTTAGGAGATACAAGATAATTTTGTAAGATGCATTATTTCTTCTCGTAAAGTGTTTCCAATACATACGTATTTGTCTTTACACTGCAAAACTGTATTTTCTTATAACGTTGTATTCTTACATGTTCTTTCGAGAGAAAACTCTCCTGTGCGTTCTCTTTAGAGGCTACACGCTTAGACATACACGCAACAGCAAAGCTTTTCGAGTTACAACGTGTTGTTTAGGAAAAACAAGATAATTTTGCACGATGCGGGATTTCCTTAAAACGTGGTTTTCTGACAAATTTTGGCGAAAGAAAGTTCTCCTGTGGGTTCTCTTTTGAGGCTACACGTGTAAACGTACGAGCCTCACCAAATCTTTTCGAGTTCCAACGTGTTGTTTAGGAGATACAAACTAATTTTGTACGACACGTTATTTCTTCTCTTAAAGTGTTTCCAATACGTACGTATTTGTCTTTACTCTGCAACACTGTATTTCCTTATAACGTAGTATTCTTACATATTCTTTCGAGAGAAAACTCTCCTGGGTGTTCTCTTTTGAGGCTACATGCTTAGACATACACGCAACAGCAAAGGTTTTCGAGTTACAATGTGTTGTTTAGGAAAAATAAGATAATTTCGCACGATGCGAGATTTCCTTAAAATGTGGTTTCTGACAAATTTTGATGATAGAAAATTCTCCTGTCGGTTCTCTTTTGAGGCTACACGTTTAGATGTACACCTCACACCAAATCTTTTCGAGTTACAACGTGTTGTTTAGGAGATACAAGCTAATTTTGTACGATGCGTTATTTCTTCCCATAAAATATTTCCAATTTGTACTTATTTGTCTTTACTCTGCAAAATTGTATTTCCTTATAATGTGGTATTCTTACAAATTCTTTCGAGAGAAAACTCTTCTGTGCCTTCTCTTTTCAGGCTCCACACTTAGACATACACGCAACACCAAATCTTTTCGAGTTACAACATGTTGTTTAGGAAAAAGATGATTTCGCACGATGCGGGATTTCCTTAAAACGTGGTTTTCTGAAAAATTTTGACGAAAGAAAATTTTCCTGTGGGTTCTATTTTGAGGCTACACGTTTAGACGTACACGCTACAGCAAATCTTTTCGAGTAACAATGTGTTGTTTAGGAGATTCAAGCTAATTTTGTTCTATGCGTTAATTCTTCTCGTAAAGTTTTTCCAATATGTAAGTATTTGTCTTTACTCTGCAACACTGTATTTCCTTATAACGTGGTATTCTTACATATTCTTTCGAGAGAAAACTATCCTGTGCGTTCCCTTTTGAGGCTACACACTTAGATATACAAGCAACACCAAAGCTTTTCGAGGTACAACGTGTTGCTTATGAAAAACAAGATAATTTCGCACGATGCGGGATTTCCATAAACGTGGTTTTCTGACAAATTTTGAAGAAAGAAAATTCTCCTGTCGGTTCTCTTTTGAGGTTGCACGTGTAGACGTACGAGCCTCACCAAATCTTTTCGAGTTCCAACGTGTTGTTTAGGAGATACAAGCTAATTTTGTACGACACGTTATTTCTTCTCTTAAAAGTGTTTCCAATATGTACGTATTTGTCTTTACTCTGCAACACTGTATTTCCTTATAACGTAGTATTCTTACATATTCTTTCGAGAGAAAACTCTCCTGGGTGTTCTCTTATGAGGCTACATGCTTAGACATACACGCAACAGCAAAGGTTTTCGAGTTACAATGTGTTGTTTAGGAAAAATAAGATAATTTCGCACGATGCGAGATTTCCTTAAAATGTGGTTTCTGACAAATTTTGATGAAAGAAAATTCTCCAGTGGGTTCTCTTTTGAGGCTACACGTTTAGACGTACACCTCACACCAAATCTTTTCGAGTTACAACGTGTTGTTTAGGAGATACAAGCTAATTTTGTACGATGCGTTATTTCTTCCCGTAAAATATTTCCAATTTGTACTTATTTGTCTTTACTCTGCAAAATTGTATTTCCGTATAATGTGGTATTCTTACATATTCTTTCGAGAGAAAACTCTTCTGTGCCTTCTCTTTTCAGGCTCCACACTTAGACATACACGCAACACCAAAGCTTTTCGAGTTACAACATGTTGTTTAGGAAAAAGATGATTTCGCACAATGCGGGATTTCCTTAAAACGTGGTTTTCTGAAAAATTTTTACGAAAGAAAATTCTCCTGTGGGTTCTCTTTTGAGGCTACACGTTTAGACGTACACGCTACAGCAAATCTTTTCGAGTAACAATGTGTTGTTTAGGAGATTCAAGCTAATTTTGTACTATGCGTTAATTCTTCTCGTAAAGTTTTTCCAATATGTAAGTATTTGTCTTTACTCTGCAACACTGTATTTCCTTATAACGTGGTATTCTTACATATTCTTTCGAGAGAAAACTATCCTGTGCACTCCCTTTTGAGGCTACACACTTAGATATACAGGCAACACCAAAACTTTTCGAGGTACAACGTGTTGTTTATGAAAAACAAGATAATTTCGCACGATGCGGGATTTCCTTAAAACGTGGTTTTCTGACAAATTTTGAAGAAAGAAAATTCTCCTGTGGGTTCTCTTTTGAGGCTACACGTTTAGACGTACACACCACACCAAATCCTTTCGAATTACCACGTGTTGTTTAGGAGGTACAAGCAAATTTTGTAGGATGCAATATTTCTTCTCGTAAAGTTTTTCCAATACGTACGTATTTGTCTTTACTCTGCAACACTGTATTTCCTTATAATGTTGTATTCTTACAATTTCTTTCGAGAGAAAACTCTCCTGTGCGTTCTCTTTAGAGGCTCCATGCTTACACATACACGCAACACCAAAGCTTTTCGAGTTATAACGTTTTGTTTAGCAAAAAGAAGATGATTTCGCACGATACGGGATTTCCTTAAAACGTGGTTTTCTGACAAATTTTGAAGAAAGAAAATTCTCCTGTGGGTTCTCTTTTGAGGCTACATGTTTAAATGAACACGCCACACCAAATCTTTTCGAGTTACAATGTGTTGTTTTGGAGATACAAGCTAATTTTGTACGATGCGTTAATTCTTCTCCTAAAGTGTTTCCAATATGTACTTATTTGTCTTTACTCTGCAAAATTGTATTTCCTTATAACGTGGTATTCTTACATATTCTCTCGAGAGAAAACTCTCCTGTTCCTTCTCTTTTGAGGCTCCATGCTTACACATACACGCAACACCAATGCTTTTCTAGTTACAACATGTTGTTTAGGAAAAAGAAGGTGATTTCGCACGATGCGGAATTTCCTTAAAACGTGGTTTTCTGAAAAATTTTGAAGAAAGAAAATTCTCCTGTGGGTTCTCTTTTGAGGCTACACGTTTAGACGTACACACCACACCAAAAGTTTCGAGTTACAACTTGTTGTTTAGGAGATACAACCTAATTTTGTACTATGCATTAATTCTTCTCGTAAAGTGTTTCCAATACGTACGTGTTTGTCTTTACTCTGCAACACTGTATTTCCTTATAACGTGGTATTCTTACATATTCTTTCGAGAGAAAACTCTCCTGTGCGTTCTCTTTTGAGACTACATGCTTAGACAAACACTCAACACCAGAGCTTTTCGAGTTAAAACGTGTTGTTTAGGAAAAAATAGATAATTTCGCTCGATGCGAGATTTCCATAAAACGTGGTTTCTGACAAATTTTGATGAAAGAAAATTCTCCTGTGGGTTCTCTTTTGAGGCTACACGTTTAGACGTACACGTCACACCAAATCTTTTCGAGTTACAACGTGTTGTTTAGGAGATACAAGCTAATTTTGTATGATGCGTTATTTCTTCTCGTAAAGTGATTCCAATATGTACTTAATTGCCTTTACTCTGCAAAATTGTATTTCTTTATAGCGTGGTATTCTTCCATATTCTTTCGAGAGAAAACTCTCCTGAGCGTTCTCTTTTGAGGCTCCACGCTTAGACATAGAGGCAACACCAAAGCTTTTCGAGTTACAACATGTTGTTTAGGAAAAAGAAGATGATTTGGCACCATGCGGGATTTCCTTAAAACGTGGTTTTCTGAAAAATTTTAACGAAAGAAAATTCTCCTGTGGGTTCTCTTTTGAGGGTACACGTTTAGACGTACACGCCACACCAAATCTTTTCGAGTTACAACGTGTTGTTTAGGAAATACAAGCTAATTTTGTTCTGTGCTTTAATTCTTCTCGTAAAGTGTTTCCAATACGTACGTGTTTGTCTTTACTCTGCAACACTCTATTTCCTTATAACTTGGTATTCTTACATATTCTTTTGAGAGAAAACTCTCCTGTGGGTTCTCCTTTGAGGCTACATGCTTAGACATACACATAACGCCAGAGCTTTTCGAGTTACAACGTGTTGTTTAGGGAAAACAAGATAGTTTCGTACGATGCGAGATTTCCTTAAAACGTGGATTCTGATAAATTTTGATGAAAGAAAATTCTCCTGTGGGTTCTCTTTTGAGGCTACACGTTTAGACGTACACGTCACACCAAATCTTTTCGAGTTACAACATGTTGTTTAGGAGATACAAGCTAATTTTTTATGATGCGTTATTTCTTCTCGTAAAGTGTTTCCAATATGTACTTATTTGACTTTACTCTGCAAAATTGCACTTCCTTATAACGTGGTATTCTTACATATTCTTTCGAGAGAAAACTCTCCTGTGCCTTCTCTTTTGAGGCTCCATGCTTAGACATACACGCAAGACTAAAGCTTTTCGAGTTACAACATGTTGTTTAGGAAAAAGAAGATGATGTTGCACGATGCGGGATTTCCTAAATACGTGGTTTTCTGAAAAATTTTAACGAAAGAAAATTCTCCTGTGTGTTCTCTTTTGAGGCTACACGTTTAGACGTACACGCCACACCAAATCTTTTCGAATTACAACGTGTTGTTTAGGAGATATAAGCTAATTTTTTATGATGCGCTAATTCTTCTCGTAAAGTGTTTCCAATATGTACGTATTTGTCTTTACTCTGCCACACTGTATTTCCTTATAACGTGGTATTCTTACATAATCTTTCGAGAGAAAACTATCCTGGGCATTCCCTTTTGAGGCTACACACTTAGACATACAGGCAACACCAAAGCGTTTCGAGTTACAACGTGTTGTTTATGAAAAACAAGATAACATCGCACGATGCAGGATTTCCTTAAATCGTGGTTTTCTGACAAATTTTGACGAAAGAAAATTCTCCTGTGGGTTCTCTTTTGAGGCTACGCATTTAGACGTACACGTCACACCAAATCCTTTCGAGTTACCACGTGTTGTTTAGGAGATACAAGCTAATTTTGTACGATGCGTTATTTCTTCTTGCAAAGTGTTTCCAATACATATGTATTTGTCTTTACTCTTCGACACTGTATTTCCTTATAACGTTGAATTCTTACGTGTTCTTTCGAGAGAAAACTCTCCTGTGCCTTCTCTTTTGAGGTTCCACGCTTAGACCTACACGCAACACCAAAGCTTTTCGAGTTACAACATGTTGTTTAGGAAAAAGAAGATGATTTGGCATGATGCAGGATTTCCTTAAAACGTGGTTTTCTGAAAAATTTTGACGAAAGAAAATTCTCCTGTGGGTTCTCATTTGAGGCTACACGTTTAGTTATACATGCCACACCAAATCTTTTCGAGTTACAACGTGTTGTTAAGGAGATACACGCTAATTTTGTAAGACGCGTTAATTCTTCTAGTAAAGTGTTTCCTATACGTACGTATTTGTCTTTACTCTGCAACACTGTATTTCCTTATTCGTGGTATTCTTACATATTCTTTCGAGAGAAAACTATCCTGTGTGTTCCCTTTTGAGGCTACACACTAAGACATACATGCAACACCAAAGCTCTTCGAGTTACAACGTGTTGTTTAGGAAAAACAAGATAATTTCGCACGATGCGGGATTTCCTTAAAACGTGATTTTCTGAAAAATTTTGATGAAAGAAAATTCTCCTATGGGATCTCTTCTGAGGCTACACCTTTAGACATACATGCCACACCAATTCTTTTCGAGTTACAACGTGTTGTTTAGGAGATACAAGCTAATTTTGTACGATGCATTATTTCTTCTCATAAAGTGTTTCCAATACTTATGTATTTGTCTTTACTCTGCAACATTCGGTATTTCTTCTCGCATGGTAAAACATTAGCTTGTATCTCCTAAACAACACGTTGTAACTCGAAAAGATTTGTTGTGGCGTTTACATCTAAACGTGTAGCCTCAAAAGTGAACCCACAGGAGAATTTTCTTTCGTCAAAATTTTCCAGAAAACCACGTTTTATGGAAATCCCGCATCGTGCGAAATTATCTTGTTTTTCCTAAACAACACCTTGTACCTCGAAAAGTTTTGGTGTTGCGTGTATGTCTAAGCGTGTAGCCTCAAAAGAGAACGCACAGGAGAGTTTTCTCTCGAAAGAATATATAAGAATACCACGTTATATGGAAATACAGTGTTGCAGAGTAAAGACAAATATGTACGTATGGAAACACTTTACGAGAGGAAAAAACTCATGGTAAAAAATTAGCTTGTACCTCCTAAACAACACGTTGTAACTCGAAAAGATTTGGTGTGGTGTTTACATCTAAACGTGTAGCCTCAAAAGAGAACCCACAGGAGAATTTTCTTTCGTCAAAATTTGTCAGAAAACCACCTTTTAAGGAAATCCCGCATCGTGCAAAATTATCTTGTTTTTCCTAAACAACACGTTGTAACTCAAAAAGCTTTTGTGTTGCGTGTATGTCTACGCGTGTAGCCTCAGAAGAGAACGCACAGAAGAGTTTTCTCTCGAAAGAATATGTAAGAATACCACGTTATAAGGAAATACACTGTTGCAGAGTAAAGACAAATAGGTACTTATTGGAAACACTTTACGAGAAGAAATAATGTATCGTACAAAATTAGCTTGTATCTCCTAAACAACACGTTGTAACTCGAAAAGATTTGGTGTGGCGTGTACGTCTAAACATGTAGCCTCAAAAGGGAACCCACAGGAGAATTTTCTTTCGTCAAAATTTGTCAGACAACCACGTTTTAAGGAAATCCCGCATCGTGCGAAATTATTTTGTTTTTCCAAAACAACACGTTGTAACTCGACAAGCTTTGGTGTTGCGTGTATGTCTAAGCATGTAGCCTCAAAAGAGAATGCACAGGAGAGGTTTCTCTCGAAAGAATATGTAAGAAAACCACGATATATGGAAATACAGTGTTGCAGAGTAAAGACAAATATGTACGTATTGGAAACACTTAACGAGAAGAAATAACGCATCTACAAAATTAGCTTGTATCTCCTAAACAACACGTTGTGACTCAAAGGGATTTCGTGTGGCGTGTACGTCTAAACGTGCAGCCTCAAAAGAGAACCCACAGGAGTATTTTCTTTCGTCAAAATTTTTCAGAAAACCACGTTTTAAGGAAATCCCGCATCGTGAGAAATTATTTTGTTTTTCCAAAACAACACGTTGTAACTTGAAAAGCTTTGGTGTTGCGTGTATGTCTAAGCATGTAGCCTCAAAAGAGAACGCACAGGAGAGGTTTCTCTCGAAAGAATATGTAAGAAAACCACGATATATGGAAATACAGTGTTGCAGAGTAAAGACAAATATGTACGTATTGGAAACACTTTACGAGAAGAAATAACGCATGGTATAAAATTAGCTTGTATCTCCTAAACAACACGTTGTGACTCAAAAGGATTTGATGTGGTGTTTACAACAACGCGTTGTAACTCGAAAAGATTTGGTGTGGCGTGTAGCCTCAAAAGAGAACCCACAGGAGAATTTTCTTTCGTCATAATTTGTCAGAAAACCACGTATTAAGGAAATCCCGCATCGTGCGAAATTATCTTGTTTTTCCTAAACAACACGTTGTGACTCAAATAGCTTTGGTGCTGCGTATATGTCTAAGCCTGTAGCCTCAAAAGAGAACGCACAGGAGAGTTTTCTCTAGAAAGAATATGAAAGAATACCACGTTATAAGGAAATACAGTGTTGCAGAGTAAAGACAGATGCATACATATTGGAAACACTTTACGAGAAGCAATAATGCATCGTACAAAATTAGCTTGTATTTACTAAAAAGCACGTTGTAACTCGAAAAGATTTGGTGTGGCATGTACCTCTAAACGTGTAGCATCTAAAGAGAATACACTGGAGAATTTTCTTTGGTCAAAATTTGTCAGAAAACCACTTTTTAAGGAAATCCCACATCGTGCGAAATTATCTTGTTTTTCCTAAACAACACGTTGTAACTCGAAAAGCTTTGGTGTAGCGTGTATGTCTAAGCGTGTAGCCTCAAAAGAGAATGCACAGGAGAGTTTTCTCTCGAAAGAATATGTAAGAATACCAAGTTATAAGGAAATACAGTGTTGCAGAATAAAGACAATTACATATGTATTGGAAACACTTTACCAGACGAAATATCGCATCGTACAAAATTAGCTTGTTTCTCCTAAACAACACGTCGTAACTCGAAAAGATTTGGTGTGGCGTGTACGTCTAAAAGTGTAGCCTTATAAGAGAACCCACAGTAGAATTTTCAGTGGTCAAAATTTGTCAGAAAACCACGTTTTAAGGAAATCCCACATCGTGCGAAATTATCTTGTTTTTCCTAAACAACACGTTGTAACTCAAAAAGCTTTGGTACTGGGTGTATGTCTAAGAATGTAGCCTCAAAAGAGAACGCACAGGAGAGTTTTCTCTCGAAAGAATATGTAGGAATACTTCGTTATATGGAAAAACAGTGTTACAGAGTAAAGACAATTATGTACGTATTTGAAACACTTTACGAGAAGAAATAATGCATGGGAAAAATTAGCTTGTATCTCCTAAACAACACGTAGTAACTCGAAAGGATTTGGTGTGGTGTTTACATCTAAAGGTGTAGCCTCAAAAGAGAACCCACAGGAGAATTTTCTTTCGTCAAAATTTTTTCAGAAAACCACGTTTTAAGGAAATCCGGCATCGTGTGAAATTATCTGGTTTTTCCTAAACAACACGTTGTAACTCGAAAAGCTTTGGTTTTGCATGTATGTCTAAGCGTGTAGCCTCAAAAGAGAACGCACAAGAGAGTATTCTCTCGAAAGAATATGTAAGAATACCACGTTATAAGGACATACAATGTTGCAGAGTAAAGACAGATACATACATATTGGAAACACTTTTCGAGAAGGAATGATACATCGTACAAAATTAGCTTGTATCTCCTAAACAACACGTTGTAACGCGAAAAGATTTTGTGTGGCGTGTACGTTGAAACTTGTAGCCTCAAAAGAGAACCCACAGGAGAATTTTCTTTCGTCAAAATATGTCAGAAAACCACGTTTTAAGGAAATCCCACATCGTGCGAAATTATCTTGTTTTTCCTAAACAACACGTTGTAACTCGAAAAGCTTTGGTGTAAACAAAACGTTGTAACTCGAAAAGATTTGGTGTGGTGTTTACATCTAAACGTGTAGCATCAAAAGAGAACCCACAGGAGAATTTTCTTTGGTCAAATTTTTTTCAAAAAACCACGTTTTAAGGAAGTCCTGCATTGTGCGAAATTATCTTGTTTTTCCTAAACAACACGTAGTAACTCGAAAAGCTTTGGTGTTGCGTGTGTGTCTAAGCGTGTAGCCTCAAAAGAGAATGCACAGTAGAGTATTCTCTCGAAAGAATATGTAAGAATACCACGTTATAAGGAAGTACAGTGTTGCAGAGTAAAGACAGATACATACTTATTGGAATCACTTTACGAGAAGGAATAATACATCGTACAAAATTAGCTTGTATTTCCTAAACAACACGTTGTAACTCGAAGGATTTAGTGTGATGTGTAAGTTGAAACGTGTAGCCTCAAAAGAGAACCCACAAGAGAATTTTCTTTCCTCAAAATTTTTCAGAAAACCACGTTTTAAGGAAATCCCGCATTGTGCGGAATTATCTTGCTTTTCCTAAAAAACACGTTGTAACTCGAAAAGCTTTGGTGTTGCGTGTATGTCTAAACGTGTGGCCTCAAAAGAGAATGCACAGGAGAGTTTTCTCTCGAAAGAATATATATGAATACCACATTTTAAGGAAATACAGTGTTGCAGAGTAAAGACAAATACGTATGTATTGGAAACACTTTACGAGAAGAAATAACGCATCGTACAAAATTAGCTTGTATCTCCTAAACAACACGATGTTACTCGAAAAGATTTGATATGGCGTGTACGTCTAAATCTGTAGCCTCAAAAGAGAACTCACAGGAGAATTTTCTTTCGTCAAAATTTGTCAGAATACCACGTTTTATGGAAATCCCGCATCCTGGAAATTATCTTGTTTTTCTAAACAACACGTTGTAACTCGAAAAGCTTTGGTGCTGCGTGTATGTCTAAGCGTGTAGACTCAAAAGAGAACGCACAGGAGAGTTTTCTCTCGAAAGAATAAGTAAGAATACCACGTTATAAGGAAATACAGTGTGGCAGAGTAAAGATAGATACATACGTATTTGAAACACTTTACGAGAAGAAATAATGCATCGTACAAAATTAGCTTGTATTTCCTAAGAAGCACGTTGTAACTCGAAAAGCTTTGGTGTGGCGTGTACGTCTAAACGTGTAGCCACAAAAGAGAACCCACAGGAGAATTTTCTTTCGTCAAAATTTTTCAGAAAACCACGTTTTAAGGAAATCCCGCATCTTGCGAAATCATCTTCTTTTTCCTAAACTACATATTGTAACTTGAATAGCTTTGGTGTTGCCTGTATATCTCAGTGTGTAGCCACAAAAGGGAACGCACAGGAGAGTTTTCTATCGAAAGAATATGTAAGAAGACCACGTTATAAGGAAATACAATGTTGAGAGTAAAGACAAACACGTACTACTTGGAAACACTTTATGAGAAGAATTAACGCATTGTAAAAAAGTAGCTTGTATCTCCTAAACAACATGTTGTAACTCGAAAAGATTTGGTGTGGTGTTTACATCTAAACGTGTAGCATCAAAAGAGAACCCACAGGAGAATTTTCTTTGGTCAAATTTTTTTCAAAAAACCACGTTTTAAGGAAGTCCTGCATTGTGCGAAATTATCTTGTTTTTCCTAAACAACACGTAGTAACTCGAAAAGCTTTGGTGTTGCGTGTGTGTCTAAGCGTGTAGCCTCAAAAGAGAATGCACAGTAGAGTATTCTCTCGAAAGAATATGTAAGAATACCACGTTATAAGGAAGTACAGTGTTGCAGAGTAAAGACAGATACATACTTATTGGAATCACTTTACGAGAAGGAATAATACATCGTACAAAATTAGCTTGTATTTCCTAAACAACACGTTGTAACTCGAAGGATTTGGTGTGATGTGTAAGTTGAAACGTGTAGCCTCAAAAGAGAACCCACAAGAGAATTTTCTTTCCTCAAAATTTTTCAGAAAACCACGTTTCAAGGAAATCCCGCATTGTGCGGAATTATCTTGCTTTTCCTAAAAAACACGTTGTAACTCGAAAAGCTTTGGTGTTGCGTGTATGTCTAAACGTGTGGCCTCAAAAGAGAATGCACAGGAGAGTTTTCTCTCGAAAGAATATATATGAATACCACATTTTAAGGAAATACAGTGTTGCAGAGTAAAGACAAATACGTATGTATTGGAAACACTTTACGAGAAGAAATAACGCATCGTACAAAATTAGCTTGTATCTCCTAAACAACACGATGTTACTCGAAAAGATTTGATATGGCGTGTACGTCTAAATCTGTAGCCTCAAAAGAGAACTCACAGGAGAATTTTCTTTCGTCAAAATTTGTCAGAATACCACGTTTTATGGAAATCCCGCATCCTGGAAATTATCTTGTTTTTCTAAACAACACGTTGTAACTCGAAAAGCTTTGGTGCTGCGTGTATGTCTAAGCGTGTAGACTCAAAAGAGAACGCACAGGAGAGTTTTCTCTCGAAAGAATAAGTAAGAATACCACGTTATAAGGAAATACAGTGTGGCAGAGTAAAGATAGATACATACGTATTTGAAACACTTTACGAGAAGAAATAATGCATCGTACAAAATTAGCTTGTATTTCCTAAGAAGCACGTTGTAACTCGAAAAGCTTTGGTGTGGCGTGTACGTCTAAACGTGTAGCCACAAAAGAGAACCCACAGGAGAATTTTCTTTCGTCAAAATTTTTCAGAAAACCACGTTTTAAGGAAATCCCGCATCTTGCGAAATCATCTTCTTTTTCCTAAACTACATATTGTAACTTGAATAGCTTTGGTGTTGCCTGTATATCTCAGTGTGTAGCCACAAAAGGGAACGCACAGGAGAGTTTTCTATCGAAAGAATATGTAAGAATACCACGTTATAAGGAAATACAATGTTGAGAGTAAAGACAAACACGTACTACTTGGAAACACTTTATGAGAAGAATTAACGCATTGTAAAAAAGTAGCTTGTATCTCCTAAACAACATGTTGTAACTCGAACAGATTTGGTGTGGCGTGTACGTCTAAACATGTAGCATCAAAAGAGAGCCCACAGGAGAATTTTCTTTCGTCAAATTTTTTTCAGAAAATTTTAAGGATATCCCGCATCATGCAAAATCATCTTCTTTTTCCTAAACAACATGTTGTAACTCAAAAAGCTTTGGTATTGCGTGTATGTGTAAGCGTGGAGCCTCAAAAGAGAAGGCACAGGAGAGTTTTCTCTCTAAAGAATATGTAAGAATACCACCTTAAAAGGAAATACAATTTTGCAGAGTAAAGATAAATAAGTACATATTGGAAACACTTTATGAGAAGAAATAATGCATCGTAAAAAATTAGCTTGTATCTCCTAAACAACACGTTGTAACTCGAAAATATTTGGTGTGACGTGTACGTCTAAACGTGTATCCTCAAAAGAGAACCCACAGGAGAATTTTCTTTCATCAAAATTTGTCAGAAACCACGTTTATGGAAATCTCGCATCGTGCGAAATTATCTTGTTTTTCCTAAACAACACGTTGTGAATCGAAAAGCTTTGGTGTTGCGTGTATGTCTAAGCGTGTAGCCTCAAAAGAGAACGCACAGGAGAGTTTTCTTTCGAAAGAATATGTAGGAATACTACGTTATAAGGAAATACAGTGTTGTAGAGTAAAGACAACTACTTATGTATTGGAAAAACTTTAAGAGAAGAAATAACGCATCATAAAAAATTAGCTTGTATCTCCTAAACAACACTTTGTAACTCGAAAAGATTTGGTGTGGCTCGTACCTCTACAAGTGTCGCATCAAATAAGAACCCACAGGAGAACTTTCTTTTGTCAAATTTTTCAGAAAACCACATGTATGGAAATCTCGCATCATGCGAAATTATCTAGTTTTTCCTAAACAACACGTTGTAACTCGAAAAGCTTTGGTGTTGTGTGTATGTCTAAACGTGTAGCCTCAAAAGAGAACTCACAGGAGAGTTTTCTCTCGAAAGAATATGTAAGAATACCACGTTATAAGGAAATACAATTTTGCAGAGTAAAGACAAATAAGTACGTATTGGACACACTTTACGAGAAGAAATTACGCATCGTAAAAAATTAGCTCGTATCTCCTAAACAACACGTTGTAACTCGAAAA